>NC_137023.1:6455792-6495792 GCF_032717465.1 Coenobita brevimanus | reverse complement strand
TACCAACATTAATTAACCGTGGCATAATTCAATATCGAAGCCATTGGCTGCCACGGTAAAAGTATCGATGTTGGCAATGTTGTTATGACGTTGTGTGTGGATGGGTGAGTGGCTGAGGGACTGCATTCCACTGTCAGTTTGTTGGTGTGCGACTGGTGAGCGTGTGTGTGTGTGTGTGTGTGTGTGTGTGTGTGTGTGTGTGTGTGTATCTCTGCTTTGAGTGTTAGTGTATGTGTGTTGTGCGCTTGTGTGTATGTGTGTGTTTTTTTGGGGTATATGTGTGTAATATGTATGTGCCTTTTCAGTAAACATGGTTGTACTTTGAGTGTGTGTGTGTGTGTGTGTGTGTGTGTGTGCTGTTTTCCTTTATCTTTGTTTGTTCAGGTGTTAGTCTTCACAGTTCTGTGTTTGCTCGTTTTTCTATTTGGACAGCCCTTTTTGATCAGTGTGTGCCACTGTCTTTTTTTTTTTTTTTTTTTTTTTTTTTTTTATGTGTCCGACTCAGGGCATAGGCTTCACAGCCTGCTATCAAGGCCCAGCAGTCCTCCTACATACCATACACCTCTACATGTCACCACTTCGGCGCTAATACCCACCGTCCATATTGAATACATGCTAGGGCTGTCTCATGCAGGACTGGTGTATTGGTATTAGCGGGGGTATTTTTACGACATGTCGGCGGGTCTTCTGGTAGATCAGGAAAGCCTGATTTAAAGAAATTCAAATCCTTAAACTGTTTAAGTTTTGCCGTGTTTGTATTTATATATGGGTATATGTGTCCACAGAGTCGTTCAAAAATCCTTTTTCACGTTGTGGACTCCAAACTATTGAAACAAGAATACCCTTCTTAAATGCATGAATAATGTTGGTTGGTTTATCAAGATGCCATTATGTTTGACTCAGTTTCTTAAGGGTACAGTACATATGAACTTCGTGTTCATTTTTCAAATTTCATTACTCCACATTATTAGTGAAACTTAGTGATAGTCACGATGAAACTCTGTCTATGTCCGTTTCCTGGTACTGTGATCATCTTTATTACCTTACTCTGTCTTTAGTTGCGAATACTAGTTGGGATCATGATGATGATGGTAATTTTGAAGGTATTTGTATGCTACAGATACACTATTTTATGTGTATACTGCGCGTTACTCTTTCGCTGATTATACCTACGTGCTGTTGCTTGTGCTTGCAATGAATCCGCGAGTGTATTTACTCGAAACACATGTGGGGGAGTTGTACTGAACTCGTAACCTGTTATTTCTACCAACCATCTTATCCTATCCCCAGCTGAAACTAAGTCGTTGCCAGAGTTCAACAACATACGAAGACCTGTTGCTGGTAGTTCCGAGGTTTTGTACAGGGTACGAGTGGCACACTGCCATCGCGATCTGTTCCATGCGTAGTCTTGTAACAGTCTGAACTACCACATTAACGATGAAAAACTCCCTCCACCCCCGACTTTCTTGGTATGAAATCCAGGCTATCACATTGTTCACATAGGGGGAGCATTGGAGGCTGAGCAAAAGCTATGGGTTGTGAGTGTTCGGTTTTGTTTAGCCAATATTCGACATATACTGGCTCACGGACCAATGCAGAGGATAATGTATTTTTCTTGTGCTATTTAGTCTGTACGCTGATATCTGGTTTATTGATGCTAATGTCAGACAGTTGTATTTACCGTAGAGGAGCTTTCTCCTAATGGCGAAGTTGAAAATTTATCTTTTCCCACCTTATCGGAACATTTGATTTTTCACTCATCAGTGTCAAAAGTGTTAGTGTGGGTAGATGTGTACCAAATAACTGGGTTGTTTGTACATTCTTCAGTGTTGATTAAAAAAAAAAAAAAGTGATAACAGTATAAATTCTATCATCCTCGAATACGGTTAAGAACTGCATTTTCGACGCTCGTATAACTAATTCAATCAGGCAAACATGACAGGGAACGCCCTTTTTTATTCTTTGTCCTTATACTCTCAATCACTTTAGCCCGAGACTGTCGTTTGTAGCTTATTCTTGCTACTACCAGACGATGTAATTCAGTTTGAAAGAGCACCCTAGTAGAGATGGAGCTAATGAAGGCTGTATTTAATCCTTTCATCTTAAACAGTTTCTCCTGAGATAAATAAAGTTGTTTGGAAATAACACGAACGAAATGAAAAAGAAGCAATCCTGCTAAAGAGACTAGCACTCTAAATTTGTCAAAAATAGTTGTAGTTGTCAGGGTCCTGTCCTTTCACCAACTCCCTAGTATTCATCAGTGACCTTAGCTGCACTACTAGCCCTATCCATTGCTACCCTGATAAATCCGCTCATCACTTTGTCCCCTGCTTCTTACAGAGTCCATCGCAAGTCATCATGACAGCTGCCGGAAGAGACCCGGGCACACCTGACATCTGATTTTTTTTTCATTTTTGATTATGACAGAAGGATATTTGTACATATCGAATGCTAAAAAAAAAAAAAAAACAGTTTCATTTGTCAGTTCAACACAACCTTTCATATGAATATCCCGTTCCCTTCACCAACACGCATCTCAGTCCTTCATTATCTTATAATATTATTAGGTCTTTCATTTTCTCTTGATCTGCCTTGAGGGAAAAAAAAAAACGTTACTTATCCTGCAAAATCAGGTTTACAGTTGTTTTCTTTCTTTAGCACTGACATGTGTTTCCTCTAATTCTGTCTACTGCCTAAATTTTTTTATTCAGTTTTTGTAGGACGTTCCATGGCCGTAAAGGTTAACACTTCTATTCTCTTGTTCTCACTCTCAGCCGAGTAATATCGTCTGGCGTTAGTTAAATGATAAAACTAGAGTTCTCCCAACCTAAAGAATTCACGATACCAGTGCTAAGCCCTCACAGGCTACTGTGTCTAAGAAAAATCGTCCGATGTTAACAAATAAAAATCGTTTGGCGATAACTAGAATAAATTAGTAATAGTTGTCCCGACCATAAGAGATTTCAAAGCAGCTCAGCATCTCCATCACTGGGATAACCTTAGCAATATCCTGATGGTGCTCGAGAAACGCAGGTCAATACTGATGATAATGGAAACGTGTGGACACCTACGTAAGGCGTAACTGCCTGCTGGAAATACTTGAAAGAGAAGCTGGAAATGTGATGAAATTACAGAAGAACATCTTGAGACTGTTGAATTATATGGAGAGAGAGAGAGAGAGAGAGAGAGAGAGAGAGAGAGAGAGAGAGAGAGAGAGAGAGAAAAAAAGAGAGAGAGGGAGGGAGAAAGAGAGAGAGAGATTGTAGGAAAGTGCATTATAACTACATTTGAAAGAAACCAAGAAAAAGGTGAATAATACAGTTGCGGACATTGATACTGATCCATTTCATTGCGATAAATAAAGAGATCGTGAGCAGTGACGTCAGACAGCAAGTGATGCGATCTTCGAGGAGCATTAAACTCTTCAGAATATTATAAAGTATCCTAACCGTTCGACAAAAGTGAAGCGATATTACTGTCAACGACTGTGCTGCACACTTGCTTCAAAAAGTATCACCCAGGAGGACTCCGATGCAATCCGCAAATATCAGTAAAGCTATACTGTAGCCGGTATGCATTCTCCTGACGGAAGTGGACCATATTAAAGCTTGAAAACTAAGTCGTGGTTCCATGAAATTCCGTGAGCCTTACTTATGAATGCAAATTACCAACCTAGGGTGGAGTCAGAGAGGGTTTTGCAATAGATATTGGCTGTGGTGTCAGACTGTCTCGTACGAAGTGTGCACCAGTGCGTTTTTGAGCATGTGTATTTTAAGGATTAAGGTTTATTGCTGGAGCGGTATTAACTGAGTAGTCCTGAAATAATAGCGATATTTAATATCGTACTATATAGCTGGGGGCAAAACTTGGTAGAATATTTCACCCTATTTACTTCTCACCATTCTGTGCTGGCTAATATGCCAAAACTTTGATAGGCTTGATAGGCTTGCTGCCAGTACATGCTGCTCTTTGACATGATGCGTCAGGGAGGAAGGTGACGGACCTACACTAAGTGTTAAGTGTAGTGAAATACTAAGCAAACTATTATCCCTGACCGTACCTGAGTCTCGCCCGCATAATCGTCAGGAAACAATACTCGACAAGACCCAGTAATTCCTGTCTGACCCAGTTATCAACGAATTAGTCTGAGAGTCGATTCGTGAAGGATGTTTTGCGGGAAGCTGTTAACCTCTACACACCGATGACGCAATAGCTTAGTTTACTATTGCCACCTCCAAAAGTCTGTATCCATCCCCATGCCTTCTCATAGTGAAAGGGCAGATAAAGTTTTTATCTAATCCCTCCAGTTCTAAGTCTCGCATAATATGCTGCATAGTCGTCTGTCCAGAGGTAGGAAAGTGGAGGTCGAAGCGAGCTCAAAGATTACCCTCACTGAAGGGACTATTTCCAAATATTATGCACCAGTTTCATTGCCAAGATTGTTGTAGTATTTGAATCCAGTATACTATTCCTGTAACCCTAAAATAAGGGGGCAATAATTAGGAAAATAGGAGGGAATTTTCAAACGTTTGTAATTTTAGAATGCTAGTTAATATCGTTAAGGCTGAAATTAGAAGTAAACGTATGTTGCCTTGAAAGGTAATACTGTATTCTGCTCTTATTTTTTATGGAACAGCATATTTCTTATACGTAACCGACTGCGGTTATTTAACAACTGAAATATTTCAATACTAAAAAGTGGCTTAAGGATTGGTATTAAATTTACACAACAAAATTGTCTTAAAACCACTTTTTCTACGTCACGTCCAGGATAAATCTGAATATTTTGCCGAGCAGAATATGAAGCTGCTCCTAATTTCCTCGTAACCTTGTGGACTTAGCAGATTGCTGTGCTTAGCTTGCTTGGACCCCCAATATTAGTCTGAAGGTGAGGTTAGGTTAGGAAGGTAAGGGTGGAAGTTTTAAGCTAAGGAGTTTTCAGTCATGCTTGGTAGGTATGGATTGATCAGTTATTCAGGTTTTGATTAAGTGCAGTAGGTGGTTCGGAAGGGTAGGAAGGTGAGGTTGGCTGGATTAGGACGGACAGAGTGAAGTGATAGCGGACTGGACAGGAACAGAGAAGGATCAGCGACATAAGTTGGCAGGGCTGGCTAGGACAGTGAACAGGGTGGGGGAGTACACTGTGAGAAATGGAACTGTACGTGGAGTGTATTGGTGAAGAAAAGGTTGAAGAGTGAGATTTCCCCTAGGAATTCTCTGGAGAAGGAGTGGGTCGAGACATTGGCGTGGCGGGTGGATAGGAGTGAAAAGAATGAACATAAGTAATGGATAATGAGTCAGAACAGGAGGAGTCCACCCTATTAAAATAGACATTATAAAACGAGCGGTAATATTGAGGTAAATATCTAAGTCCAAGATTTCTCTAACACGAACTGGATCTACAGTATTGCAGTCTCACCTTAAACACCATTCTAGTAGGTGTGTATAATTCATTCATGTTTGTAATAACGGTCATGAGACTATATGGTGCCCCTATTTCCATATCCCCAACCTCTCTACCACCTCTCCCTTTCTGTTCCTCTTCACCCCCCCCCCCTGTAACTCGTTATGTCTACAGGTATACATTCCGCTTCTGTTCACACATGAAGAAGATCGAAGTTGGAGGATAACTGTTGCATCTCCACAATAATGAAAATTTTCATGAGTGGCGTCATTCCTGCACAAGCACACTTACGAGTCCACGCCTTATGGACTGCGGCACCAAGATGCTCCCTTATCATCAACAAGAAGTCGTCATTTCTAAGAGAGTTGCTATCTCCAGACGAAATTATTCTGTTGAGGGGAAACTCTTCGAAATAATGGAGTTATATATCATAATCATCACCATCATTAGTGAAGATAGTTCACTGCGGCACAAATGTCTTTCCCACCCTTTTATCACCCTGACGTATTGGCTGTTAGACTGTTCCGCCCAGTCCTAAGGAACCTCCTAATTACATCTCGCCATCTTTTCCTGTCTGCCTCTTTCTCCCACTCCATCTCTGGGTTGCCACTCAGTTTCCCTGGTTCTCCACACTACCAAAGGTTCTTACTAAGTTAATAAAATCGCCCGAAGGTAGAACAAATTTAAATTTAAAAAACGTCATCGAGTTGGAGAGTTTAATAGAGTGTTTCTTTCTCAGTTTCGAAGGCCATGCGTGTCTTTGTACGTGCGTGTGTGAGTGCGTGGATGTTCCAGGCCATCAGAGGGGTGCATATATTTGTCGTGGTGCGGCAATAACTGAATAAAATTTCAGATAAATCGATGGAATACACGCGCGTACGTGTGTGTGTGTGTGTGTGTGTGTGTGTGTGTGTGTGTGTGTGTGTGTGTGTGTGTGTGTGTGTGTGATTATTTTGTACGTTATTTTTTTAATTTTGCTACTTCCAGACTATTTTCTAAATTATGGAGAGGCTTTTTTAGTGAAAGGTTTATGAAGTCCATCATGTAAACTGTGAAAAAAAAAAAAAATCTCTTTAACTGTGGAACACCGTCTAGGGCAGCAAGAATGGAATAAGAAGGACGTCATTGTAGTGAAAAGAATTAATGTGTACAGATATCGTTGTTTAAATAGCAACGTATGTATGAGTTACCGTGTGTAGTATGTTGTGAATTGTGTGAGCCAGTGTAGTATTTTATGTATACTGTATACAGGACAGTTAGTTGTTGTATAAATCTGTGCTGTCACCGTTGTTTATAAAGGGCATGTATACCTATGGTGTGTTTATGTCATATGCAATTAGTCATGTAGGTATAGGTAGGCGTGTGTATATGTGTGGTTGTGTTTTCATGTAGATAACGAATAGTATTTTCAGTGATTTAGGAGTCTTCGTCATACCTGTTCCTTAGCGAACTATTTCGTATATTAAACCCATTATAGCCTAATATTCCCCCGTATGTTGTTTATATCTTTTAATATCGACATAGTTGGCGCCAGTAACATACAGAATACTACGCTATACTGGGTAACATAATCGCTAAGGAGGTTTTACGGAATATCACATGCCAACGAGAGTACGGTGCCAGGAGTGTCATCGTGTACCCACTTTGTGTATGTTAGACTTTGTGACGTTTGAGGTGCCTGGAAAGGTTGGAACTCCTCAGTGGGAGAGACGGCCTTGCCACACGCATATGTTCGATTACCAATATATAGGTGACGTGTGTGTGTGTGTGTGTGTGTGTGTGTTCTATGCTCAGGCTGTGTTGGCCGTGCATCACCGCTAACTACTCCACCCGTACGCAAACTTACGCATGGCGCTACGCGAAGACGGAGTGAGAGACTTTTCTTTTTTTATTTTCACCAGATGATGCCCTGGATATTTATCTTCAACTTTATAATAAACAAAAACTTTTTTTTTTCTCATTTTTTTCACTACTCCCCTACGTAAACTTACACATGGCCTTACGCAAAGACGGAAAGAGAGAGGTTATTTATTTACTTATTTTTTTCATCAAATGATGCCCTGTAACGAGGTTTATTTCAATTAGACCATATTTGGTGGAAAAAAAAATTATTTCAATCTTATGAAGTCATAAGCCAAGTTTATAGGTCAGGGACGAATGTTCGACCCTATATATCAAACAGCTTTCATTTGATTTGGACCCAACTATGTGGAAGGACTGAGGGTCAACCAAGGCTGAAGAAATTCGATTATGATAATAGATCGAAGCTCAAGTTTACAGGTGAAGGTCAACTCGAACTATTTTGATCCAGGTAGGTCCAAACATCGTGGAAGTGCTGAGGGTCACGCAAGGATGAAGTTTTACCCATCCCCGCCCAGGAAGAGCTCTGGGTCGGGTATTGTTTTCACTAGGTTTGTCTGTTTGTTTGTTTGTCTGTCTGTCTGTTAACAGCTTTACGTGACAACTACTGTTGCCTTCTGATCAGTAATTAAATTTGGGGGCAAATTGGGCCAAGGCCCAGGCTGTAGGCCCCCAAAATGTAAAAAACCGGAAACAGGTAATAATTGTTTTTTTTCGCCATAACTCCTTTAAAATTCGTCATATCGACATAAAACCAAAACCTAAAGGTGCATCTTTCAAATCTACATCCTATAACATGCTTCATTACATCGGGGGAGGGGGGGGGGGTACCTGCAGATATGTCGTAAAAACACCCATTCTAATACCAATACACCAGTCCTTTATGAACCACTCATAGCATGTTGTGTTAGAGCCAAATGGTGACATGTGGAGGTGTTTGGTACACAGCAAAACTGCGCGGCCTCAGTAAACAGCCTGTTAAAGCCTCTGCGTTGAGTAGGAGGATAAAAAAAATAATAATTACTTAGCCCTATTAATGCTACAAAATAACATTTTTTACACGATCTCAAACCTTCAGTGGTGCCAGCCGAATTTCAACGACTACATTTAATAGATGTTGCTGGTTCTATTTCCCCAGAGAACGCCCAGGGTATTGCAGCGCAGCGACCATAAATTGTAGCGGTGCATTTCACAGACATCACAGCTGTTATATGTATCGCACTAACTTTTGGGGGAACATGCAATTTCCTTTTTCTAGGCCATTATTAACTCCAGTGCGTTCTGAAATTCAGGGCGTGAATACAGTCCTAATTCCTTGCAGGTTGCAGTAGTGTAGTTTTCTGCCCTGTTTACAGTTGTAGCCAGGACTGTTTGGAATCTTGTTAATAATCATTTCAACCATTGTGCCACATTTTCGTTGGCACTGGAAGCTTTGAACCTCCTCTTCCTGATCGACTTATTTTGCATATTATGCCTCAGTATTTTTTGTAAAGTATTTATAGCTGTAAACTGTTGACATAGTTGTTACTGTTGTTAAGTAAACCTGATCTGTCTGGTCGAGTGGACACATCATCCACAGGCAAGCAGCTGCCTCTGCAGGGTTGTCCCGTTCAGTGAACTGATGTTCCCTTGCAGTAAACAGCACCTCATCATGGCGGGGCGCAGCGGAGAAAGTGGAGGTTTGGTTTTCGGATGGAAGCCGCATTTGCTTCTCCACCCAGTTAACAAGAGTGCCATAGTAAGCTCCACATCACCCCATTAATAGGTTGTATGGTCACCATCCAGCGTTGTAAATGGTTTCCTGGGTTACAGGAAACCATTTGGCTTGTCACTCAGTGTAGAGCCACATGAAATGGAAAGAAGAGTGATAAAAAGAAACAATAATTAAGGTAAAATAGGCAGAGAGGATGGCAGGTGCAGATAAAAAGTTAAGGAAAGAAATAACGCAGCACTACATGAAATGAGTGAAAGATGGTCACCACCACTTACCACATAGCATCATTAACATGCAAGGTGGTGTTAAAGTGTAATAATGCTACCAGTGACTCAGGAACTGGTCTAAAGAAATTATAACAAAACGAAGAGTCTTAAGACCCAATGAAATAACACTCCCCATGGGTCCAGTGAGGGTGGCTCAGGTGTTAGCATGTAGTCGTGGATGGTTTCGTGGATGGAACGGAAAATTTTAATGCCTGGGTGAACAGAGGTGTGACCCGTTTTCGCTGGCCTCTCTGATGATATGTATCCCACTTTTTTTATTTACTCTTATTGTTCCTGGACTGTGCCCATCTCATGTATATAGTGGAAATAAAACGACGTCGTCGACGATGACGAGATGGTGATGATGATGATGATGATGATGACTCACAGAAGTATGTCAACTGACAGTATACGGCACAGCATTCTAAGCACTTGGATGAAACAAATGTGATGCAGGAAGAGATAGTAAAAAAAACAAAGGAAGCTTCTTTCATGTTACTACAGAGTTATATATACATACGTAAAATATAACCCTTTTATTTTGATGTTGTGAATATTGATCTAAATCAGTTTTACACCCACGTCAAGTGATCATTCTACAGATTATATCAAAAGGGACGTAATAACAGTCAAAACATTATCTTAGTCCAAATGTCGCCATTCTTCGGTCTAAACCATGTCATCCTTCAGCCATAACCTTGGGATCATTGGACCATTACCTAAGCTGTGATTCTTTGATTCTAACTGAGCATCGTTAGGCCCTGGCCTTGGCATTCCTACAGTTTTAGCCCAACAGAGCTTATTATACGTAATAATTTGTCGATAAGGTGCTCATCAAATAAACGCCTTCACCAACTCATGTGTGTGTGGCGGATATCGTCTTTGTGATTAGTTAAATGTTTTCGTCAGTGTCGCACCATTTACATGTATTTCATATGTAACTTGCCCTTTTGGTAACACCTGAGCAACAGTTATCGTGGTCATTATATGAGTAGTTTATTACTAGCGAATAACTGAATTAGAATATCTATCTATCTATCTATCTATCTATATATATATATATATATATATATATATATATATCAACTTAACGTAATCTAATCTCATCCCAAATTAATCCCCCATATATATATATATATATATATATATATATATATATATATATATATATTTTTATGCGAGGAAGAAGGAACCAAAGGCCATGAGCCCGCAGTAACAGTTCCCTCCAAGAGAAAAACAAAATACAATAGAGAGCCAAATTCAAGATCCGATCATTTTGAGATACCTGGACACACTGCGTTTGAAAGACTGGAGATCATAGGCAGCAGGAAATGCAGACAGAGGGAGACAGTTCCAGAGTTGACCTGTTGCATAAATGAAAGACTGGGAGTAACGGTTAACTCTTGCATTAGAGAGTTGGACAGAAAAGGGATGAGAGTTTGCTGCCAGACGGGTGCTACGCGCCCGTCGTAGAGGTGGAGGAATGCAAGCAGACAGTTCAGAGGAGCAGTGACCATTAAAGTAGCGATAGAAAAGAGATAAAGATGCAACAGTGCGGCGAAGAGACAGAGGTTGAAGGGAGTCAGTAAGAGGAGGAGAGTTAATGAGACGAAAAGCCTTTGACTCCACCCTATTGAGAAGAGCTGTATGTGGGGAGCCTCCCCACACTTGAGAGTTGTACTCCACACAGGGGCGGATAAAACCCCTGTATAGACTCAACAATTGTGCAGGGGTAAAGAAAGAGCGGAGTCGGCTTAGCACACCCAATCTCTTGGAAGCAGATTTTACAAGAGATGTAATATGATCTTTCCAAGATAAGTCCCGAGTAAATGAAACCCCAAGCATGTTCAAGGATGATGCAGGATTAAGCCGAATATTATTAAACATTAGTGGGTATACCTGTGGAAGATTTTGTCGGGTTGATAGGTGTAAGAACTGAGTCTTAGATGCATTAAAAACAACCATATTATTTTTACCCCAGTCAGAGATACGAGCCAAGTCAGACATTAGGTGTGCCATAGCCTCATCCCTTGTTTGTTGAAGTAACTGTTGAGATGGGCGTTGCGAGAACCGAATGGAAAGGTGAAGGGTGGAGTCATCAGCATATGAGTCGATAGGGTTAGATGTACAGCTTAGAAGATCATTGATGAATAAAAGGAAGAGAGTTGGTGATAGGATAGAGCCGTGTGGAACACCACTGTTGATAGATCTAGGAGAAGAACGATGGCCGTCTACAACAGCGGCTATAGAACGACCAGAAAGGAAGCTAGAGATGAAGGGACAGATAGAAGGATAGAAACCGTAGGAGGGCAGTTTGGAAATTAAAGATCTATGCCAGACTCGATCGAAAGCCTTTGAGATGTCAAGTCCAATGGCAAAGCTTTCGCCAAAGTCCCGAAAGGAGGATGGCCAGGAGTCTGAAAGGTAGGTGAGAATATCGCCAGTGGAGCGTCCCTGACGGAACCTGTACTGACGATCGGAAAGAAGGTTGTGATAGGAAAGATGCCTTAAAATTTTTCTATTGAGAATTGACTCGAAAACTTTTGAAATACAGGACGTTAAAGCAATTGGACGATAGTTAGAGGGTTGGGAGTGGTCACCCTTCTTTGGGACTGGCTGAATGAGAGCAAACTTCCCTCAGCAAGAAGGAAAGGTACAAGTTGACAGACAAAGGCAAAAGAGTTTGCCTAGGCAGGGTGTAAGCACAGAAGCACAGTTCTTGAGAACAACAGGAGGGACCCCATCAGGCCCGTATGCCTTGTTCGCACTGAGGCCAGTGATGGCAGAAAATACATCAGCTGAAGAAATTTTAATGTCAGCCAAGAGGAAGTCAGAGGGGGGAAGTGATGGAGGAACAGCACCGGAATCGTCTAAGGTGGAATTGAAGGAGAAAGTCTGTGCGAAGAGTCTGCTTTATCAGTAGAAGAAATAGCTACAGAACCATCAGAGTAGAAAAGAGGAGGGAAGGATGATGAGGTAAAGTTGTTAAAAAGATTTTTGGCAAGGTGCCAGAAGGAGCGGGAAGAATTCGAGTTGGAGAGTTGAGAGCATTTAGTATGGATGAAATTATTTTTAGTAGAGCGAAGAACAGACTTAGCACGATTCCGGGCAGAAACGTAAAGATGATGTGATTCAGGGGTGGGTTGGCTCCGGTACCTTTTGTAAGCCCTCTCCTTGTTGCGGACAGCATTAGAACAAGCGTGATTAAACCAAGGCTTTCTTGCGTTAGTCAAAGGATATGAGAAAGGAATGTATGCTTCCCTGCCCGAGAGAATAACCTCCGTAATGCGCAAGGCACACTCAGATGGCTCCCGGCCATGGAAGCAATAATCATTCCAGGGAAAATCAAAGAAGTACTGCCTGAGGGCCTCCCAGTCCTTGGCTCCAAAATGCCACAGACGACGTTTCCCTGGAGGGTCCACAGGCCGTACCGGAGTGATATGACAGGTTAAGGTAATAAGGTTGTGATCGGAGGAGCCCAACGGAGAGAAAAGATTAATAGAGTAAGCAGAAGAATTAGTTGTGAGGAAGAGGTCAAGTATGTTGGAGCTCTCTCCAAGGCGGTCAGGGATACGGGTAGGGTGCTGTACAAGCTGCTTTAGGTCATTAAGGATAGAAAAGATGTAGGCTTGTTCACCAGGTGGATCCGTGAAAGGAGAGGAGAGCCAAAGGTGTTGGTGAACATTGAAATCTAGAATGGAGATTTCAGAGAAAGGAGAAATGGATAGAAAGTGTTCCATGGCAGAAGTAAGATAGTCGAAGAATGTTTGATAGTCAGTAGAATTAGGGGATATATATATATATATGGAGAGATTAATATGGGATGAGATTAAATTACGCTAAGTTGATTGAGGCTAAGTTCAGGTAAGCCTAGGTTATATTAGATTACATTAAGGTTGGGTAAAATTATTCTACCATAGTCACAGTTACAATTAAACAAACTTTACCTAACTAAACCTAACCTTAATCCAAATTACCTAACATAACTAAGCACATACTAATTAAATACCGTAATTTAACCTGACCTTATTATTAAGTAACCTAAATTAACCCAGCTTAAACTAACCTTCATCACGAACTGGCCAGCCATTTACGTAATGGGTGATTTCACACCCTCCCTAGTATATATATATATATATATATATATATATATATATATATATATTTTTGTTTATATATCCATCTATCTATCTATATCTGTCTGTTTATATATAAATGTAATCTCTCTCTCTCTCTCTCTCTCTCTCTCTCTCTCTCTCTCTCTATATATATATATATATATATATATATATATATATATATATATATATATATTTACACAGAGAGAGAGAGAGAGAGAGAGATACTTGTATCTATCTATCTGTCTATATGCATACATACATGCATACATACATACATAGGTGCATACAGTATATGTAATAAAGTTTTGTGTATGGACAGTAACACCGTAACACCAGTGCAATGCAGCGCGCTGTAGTGCTGACGAACTTGCTGTATATTTTTTCACACCAGCGTTTCCCTTTTATGGCAACGCGCTTTTTTTCACCAAGGGAAATGAAAGTTTGTAAAATATATAAACAGCTGGGTGAAGTTCAGTTTATCACTGGGTGTGTTTTTACTCATTTTAAATTGTGCTTTACGTAAAATGTGCAAAAAACGTATTTTTCGAATACCTGCCAAGGAAACATACCAAAGTAAATGTATATTCGATAATGAAATTATGTTGCATTGATCAGTCATAAGTTTAGGATTATCTATCTATCTATCTATTGCCAGACGCCTCAATCCCGTTTGGGGTGGCCACAAACAAATCGCCTCCAAGTCGCCCTGTCCCCCGCCATTTCACTGCCCTGCTCCCAACTCACACCCCCCTCTCTCATATACCTCTCCACCCCATCCCTCCATCTCATCCTCGGCCTCCCCCTCCCTCTTCCCCCCTCCACCTCACTCACATACACTCTCTTCGTCAGTCTTTCACCCTCCATCCTCTCCACATGGCCAAACCACCTCAGTGTGTTCCTCATAACGCTTCCTATCACATCCACATCCACACCACAACGCTCCTTTATACCCTCATTCGTCAGCCTGTCTCTCCACGTGGCTCCACAGGCTCCTCTTAAATAACTCATTTCCACTGCTCTCACTCTTGACTTGTGTCCTTCCAACAATGTCCAAGCTTCACTTCCGTACGTTAGAGTTGGTATCACAATACTGTCATGTAGTAACTTTTTCACTTCCATGCTCACTTCCCTGTTTCTTATCACTGCTTTCAAGGAACCAGCAACCTTTCTTCCCTGCTGTACCCTTTCACGCACTTCACCCTCCAAACCTCCATCCTTACTCATCACACTACCCAAATACTTAAACGTACTCACATTTTCCAATTCCTCACCATCTAACCTCGCTGTACATTCACTAACTTCACCTCTCTCAAAGACCATCACTTTACTCTTCCCTACATTCACCTTTAGATTCCGTTTCTTACACACTCTCTCAAACTCATCCACCAAGCCTTGCAGCTCCCCTTCGTCTTCACTCAACAACACAGTATCATCTGCAAACAACAGTACAGGGAGTTTCCAAACACTATCCTCTCTCACCAGGGCCACTCCAACATCCACTACCCTACCTTGTACCTCTTTTATTACCCCATCCATGTACAGATTGAACATCCATGGAGACATGACACATCCCTGTTTCAAACCAACTTTCAAAGAGAAAAATTCACTTAGTTCACCATCCACACGCACTGCAGCCTTCGCACCATCGTACATACTCTTCACAGCATTCAACAACTTCCCATCTACTCCATATATTCTTAACACTTTCCACAATCCTTGTCTATCCACCCTGTCATATGCTTTCTCCAAATCCATAAAAGCCGCATTCAACTTCTTTCCCTTCTCTAGAAACTTTTCCACTAAAGATCTAAGAATGAATATCTGATCTACACAACCTCTTCCCTTTCTAAAGCCTTCCTGTTCTTCTCCAACTAATTTCTCTGTTCTTTCTCTAACTCTGTCTATAAGTATCCTACCATACACTTTTCCTACTATACTAAGAAGACAAATGCCCCTATGATTACCACACACTTCTTTTTCCCCTTTTCCTTTGTACAAGGGAATACTTATACCTGACTTCCAATCCTCCGGGACTCTACCTTCCTCCCAGGCCAATCTGCACATCTTCCACATCCATTCTACTACTATCTCTCCCCCATGCTTCAGCATTTCACCACACACTCCATCAATTCCTGGGGCTTTCCCCGATTTAACTTTCTTCATTGCTTCCACAACTTCTATCCTACTGATTTCTTCCTGTCTTCTCACCTCCCTCCTTCTCCCAGCCATTCCCCAGCCACTTATACTCGCATTACTTCCATCCTCTACGTTCAACAATTCCTTAAAGTGTTCTCTCCATCTGCTCACTTTTTCTCCCTTCTCCACTAGTAATCTACCATTTTTATCTTTCATTCCCCTGCTAACTTCACTTCCACCCTGTCTTACTCTTTTCACTTCTCTCCAGAACATTTTCTTACAGTCCCTCCACTTTACACTCAAATTCCTTCCAAATTCCTCATCCACTCTCTTCTTACTCTCTCTTACTAATCTTTTCACCTCTCTCTTCCTTTCCACATATAACTCTCTCTTCCGCCTCTCAACTTCTTCCACGCCCCTATTTCTCACCCATTCATTGTATGCTTTCTTCTTTTGTGCCACAGCCTGTTTCACCTCTTCAGTCCACCACGCTGTTCCTTGCACCCCCCTCCGCCTTCTCTTCCTTCCACACACCACATCACATGCTGCACATATTTCTTCTGTAAGTAAATATCTTACACACACCTTCCACGTCTCCCATCTGCTCCAATTCATATTTGCCCAATTGTTCCTCCACTTCTCTCTTATACTCTGCCTTTTTCTCATCCTCTTGTAACCTTTCCACTCTCCTTGCAACTACTCCTTCCTCTCGTCTTTCCCTTCTTCTATTCCTCCATGTCACTTGCATCCTAATTCTGGCCACCACCAAGTAGTGGTCAGAAAGTCCACTCCCCGAACCTCTATACACTCTTGCATCCTTTACACATCTTCGCATCCTTTCATCCACACACACATAATCAATCATTGCCTTCCTTTCATTCAGTTCACCACCCACCCTTCTCATCACTCGCTATGTATACCTGTGGATCATTTTATGCCTGAAGAGAGTATTGGCTATCACCAACCCCCTCCCAGCACAAATGTCCACTAACGCACTCCCATTCTCATCTATCTCGGCAGGCACACCTCACTCACCAACTATTCCATCCACCTTCACATTACCAACTTTACCATTCACCAATCAAAAACACTCTCTCATTCCTTCCAAACTTTTCCATGCACACTTCCACATTTGTCCAGAACTCTTCTCTCACTCTTCTAGCACGATCTTGCGTTGGTGCATACACACACACAATCGCCCACATTTGTATTCCAACTTTCAACTTTACCCACACAATCCTTGACCCAACTGATCCATACTGTCTTATGCTCTTCTTCCATCTTTTACTCACAACTATACACACTCCTTCCTTTGCCCTCTCATTCTCATCTACTCCTGCACATATACCCCATCCATACTCCCATTCTCTCACACTTTAATTTTGTTCAGAACAGCAGTTATTATCATCATTATCGTTGTCATCATCCTCTCCCATGAATACATGAGGTAGGACGACACAGGATAATTTTAATGTAGAATTATTAACTGTAGCCAGAGAAAAGGACCAAACATCAATTCTTTCTTCATCCAAGGCTCAGAAATTCTTGGCTCCGCCTTATAGGGCGAGGCTTCGCTTTATGGGGCGAATCGATCCAAACAAGAATGTGTCATTTAAACTCTGTAGGATTGAGACGATTCCGACGACCGACAGGTTAAAAGAGGGTGAAATCCTTACTACGTGCATCTTCATGAATACTTCACCCATCCATCCTTAATCTTCGTCAGTTAGTTTTATTATCTTCCATTAGAAAGTAAACGACTTTATCATGAATTTTACTTTTTGCTATTAAACTCTGTTTGGTAGGAACTGTATTGCCTCCTTCTAGCCTCTGATTACTTCTTCTTGTCCTCTTCTTTGCTATCCGTGTTATATTTTAGTAGTTTACTCACACTCTTGTATGAGCTACCTAGCATGGGCCAACTGGCCTACTACAGGAATGCTCTCTTGTTAGGGTCAATATGAAGGATAATACAGAACAGCCACCTACATTATATCATGGCTTAGACCAGCGTTTCTTAACCTGGGGTGCTAGCACCCCCAGGGGGTGCTGAAGTAAATTTTAGGGGGTGCTGGAAAATGCAACATATATTGGTTTTGCTTAGTATTGGCATCGTTGATATTTTGTTTTTGGAGAATGTATAAAATAAATTGTCAAGGAGTACTTCACTTTATCCTTGTAGTAGTGCAGTAACTGTAGCAGTGTAGCAACTGTAGTCCCAGTAACCAGATGTAAGGGGGTGCTGGACTGTGCGGCCTTACTGCAGGGGGTGCTGAGGTCGGAAAAGATTAAGAAACGCTGGCTTAGACTATGCTGGTGATACTAATCACGTGTGTTTCTATGAAAACACA
Organism: Coenobita brevimanus; assembly: GCF_032717465.1. NCBI lineage: Eukaryota > Metazoa > Arthropoda > Malacostraca > Decapoda > Coenobitidae > Coenobita > Coenobita brevimanus. The sequence continues at coordinate 6,477,940 of NC_137023.1, read as the reverse complement.
TACGCACTGGAAAATTACATGTGTCAAATGATGGATATCACTTGTATTACAAAGAATTACGCAGCAGCTGTCCACACCTGCCATACTCCCCAGACCCTAATATGCCCACACATATTACACCATCGCAGCGGAGGAAGGACCTGTCCTACTGAATGGGTCAGATGAAGACACTTACCAGCATTGTAATCTCACGACCCCTAAAAAATGTAAATTAATCTTACTCAGCATCACTTACCTTGATAACTTAGCTCAATTGAACATAACCGAACCTATCGTAACGGTACTATCTAATCATCTGAAGCTTATCCTAACTTACCAACCATACCTAATTTAACCATATCTAACCTATTCATAACCATACTGGGCAAACTGGCAAGGGCTGAAGATGATGGTGTGGCGGGGTGGCTTGGATCTGACCTAAGGGAGCTGCCTGACTACGTGGTGGGCGGTGGTACTGGGTAGGCGGTAGGCAGCACCTACACGCCCGCACCTGGACATGGTGTCAGATGAGTTGGGTGGCAGGGGTGGGAACTGGTGGTAGGTGTGAGAAGTGGCGGCAGGTGTGGGAATTGGTGGGAGTTGAAGAAAGTAGTGGTAGCTGTGGAAATTGGTGGCAGTTGTAGTAATCGGTGGTAGCTGTGGGAATCTGTGGTAGTTGTAGGAAGTGGTGGTGGTTGTAGGAACTGGTTGTAGATGTAGGAATTGGCAGCAGGGGTCACACAGGTTGGTAGGTGCGGGAATTGTTGATAAGTGTGGAAAATGTTGGTAGGTGCTGGAATTGTTGGCGTGAGTGGAAATTGTTGGTATGTGTGGGAATCGTTGGTAGGTGTTGGGATATTGGTAGGTTTGGGATTTGTTGGTAAATGTGGGATTGTTGGTAGGTGATGGAAATGATGGCAAGTGTGGGACAGTTGTAGGTGTGGGGATTACTGGTAGATGTGGGAACTGCTGGTCAGTGTTGGAATGGGTGGTAGGTGCGGGATTTTGTTGTGGCAGTTGTGGTTTCGGTGTTGGTGATACTTGTGGTGTGTGGAGCTGGCATTATGACTGGTCCGTCCATGTGATGGATTGAGTGAACTGGTATATATGGTATTTATGTGTTTGTTCAGTTGCTTAGTGAATGAGACTCCTGCCATACAATAAGCAACTCATACAACTCATTACCAATGCCCAGCATCTCTCATACGGGCAACATATGACTCACACACTTTCTTATGTCATTACTTTTGGCACTTCCAAAAGCTGTCCACATGCCATAGCGTTGTGATTCAGGATTTATGCTATTAGCATAAGTGTTTTTCGAAATGCCTGTGGGTTTAGTGAATGATCTGTTGAGACTAACGAAACTGAAATTCTCAAACTCTTTCTTAGCCCGACTTAGCTGAATGGAGGTGGCAGGTGATGTGTTTAGTATTAGTTGTAGTTATGGGGTTGGTGGTGGTTTTGGGGTTGGTGGTGGTTTTGGGGTTAGTGGTGGTTTTGGGGTTAGTGGTGGTTTTGGGGTTAGTGGTGGTTTTGGGGTTGGTGGTGGTTTTGGGGTTAGTGGTGGTTTTGGCGTTGGTGGTGGTCTTGGTGTTGGTGGTGGCTTTGGTGTCGGTGGTAATTCTGGTGTCGATGGTATTTTTGGTGTTGGTGGTAGTTACGGTGTCGATGATAGTTATGGTGCTGGTGTTAGGTATGATGTTGGTGGTAGTTCTGGTGTCGGTGGTAGTTGTGGTGTTGGTCGTTTTGGTGTGGTAATTGTGGTGTCGGTTGCAATTCTGGTGTTGGTGGTAATTATGGTGTTTGGGGATGCTGAGAGTGGTGATGCTGGTGTGAGTAGTAATTGTGTTGTTGGTGATGGTGGTTGTTTTGGTGCTGGTGATAGTTGTTACAAGTGCGTTACTGATGTTGCTGGTGTAATATGTGTCAGCTGTGGTGCTCGATGTTAGTGGTAGATGTGGAGGCAGATGCTGGTAGCAGGTAGATGTGGTGACTGGCTTATGTGAATGTGTGAAGTGCATGTGAAGTTGTGTGTGATATTTGTTACCACACTCGCGGCCCCACCAGCACCTCCCGCCCCTCGTGCTCGCTGTCTACCAGTACAAACTGTTTGGCGGCTATGTGTGCTGCAGGAGGGTTCCAGGTGGGTTGTACTATAAATTATTCACCTGAGTTCTACAGTTCGTAATATACAGTCTTGAACAACCAGGTTTTGTTCATGCAGGGGAAATGCTTAAGCAAGGCCGTAGGCTGATCACTGTTAAGTTGTTTCTGTTCGCTAAGCTAAATGCACGGTTCTATCTCTTGCAGACACCAATAACTGTTGTATACCCTACACAAACCATCCCCCACTGTACTGAGGACTTATGAATTCAACTATTAAGTGTGGTCAGTCATCCTCTCACACGTCTAGAGTTTTGATGTAATGAAACAAGATCGTAACCCTTCCAGTCCATCTGATCATTGTTTGTTAGTTAAGTTAGATCTCATTAGGTAATAACACAGTTTCGAGACAGTGTCTAAAAATTACTAAAAACAGCTACACTGTTCGGGTTTACTCGTTAGTAGTTTATGCACGTCCAATCAAGCCATCGGGCGGAACAATTATCATTGATCTTTGTTTGGCCCACGTAAGTAATGTGGCCTGTAGATTTGGAGTAATGTAGCATATCAGCTGCCAAGCGTAGGATGAAGTGGGGTAAAGATGGTAATTTAGGTGTTTATATCCAATTATTACAAATTAAAATAGCATGATTGCTGTGTAAACATGTGCTGCATAATAATGCTTTACTTCCATTACTCCTTTCACTCGTTATATTTTTGTAGCTGCTTCACTTCCATACATTTTTTTTTTTATCAGTAGCGTAAAAAAGCGATCCTTTGAAAATTCCTCCTCCTTTTCTTCCTCCTCCTCCTCCTACTCCTTCATCATCTTTTTTCTTCTTTAACGGAACACTGAAAGCGATAGATGTGCAATTAATCCCTGCAAAGAATCCCTATCATGTTAAACGATTATAGTACGGTCTCTAATATGAGTCTTGATTCTCTGTTACCTTAATATCTGCATCAATAGATACAAGGTACATGAGAGCGGCAAGTTCTTCCTGTTCTGTGAATCTTATTGTCCATAACATCAGAAATCTCACACGTGTGGCAAGTCTTTCGGTCATAGAACTGCCTTTTGTATATTACCTCTTCATCCTTTGAACAAGAACGAGAGCATCAGTGAAACATGCATTGCACTATATAGTACATTGAGTGCTTGGTATCCACATTGGTTTATTTGTGTTTTGTTCAGTATTCCTGCCATAACATACATAAACACGGCACCCAGTCACAGCCACGGTTATAACTGCAGGCGTGCACTCATATTATTTTATTGCCACATCAGGGCTTGCTGCTCTGGTATCGTCAGCAACGCTATGGCCGGGTTGTACTTTCAGTCGTCCGCAGTTGTATTAGTCCTGCCCTGCCCTACCACCCACCCATCTTATCCCATCCCACATATCCCATCTACTCCTCTGCCAACTCCACCATATCCCCCTTCCCCATTTGACTACTACGTGTGCCACCACCCACCATCATCCAAGCCAATCCATCCAGTTTACTCTTTTCCCCTCACCTTCTCACTTTTGATCTGATAATATAATGAGTATTATAAAACTGACTTTGTCGATTACCAAATGATGTACATTGCCCATATTAGCAGATGATACTTTCCCGTCATTGCTCACCACGACTACCACGATGTACAGTGCCCATATTAGCAGATGATACTTTCCCGTCATTGCTCACCATCCAGTAACATCACCAGTCATCCCACCCACTTGTATCCACACATACCTCACAGTCATGAGAGACACTGAGTCCATAAAACCTTAATAACCGTACGGCCGACAGGGTTGATTTTTGGCAAGGCATGATCTGAGTCAATAATTTGATTTAAATTGGCCTTATGAACCAACAGCTACTTGAGATGTCTTAAATTGTCAAAATGAGTCCTGAACAGATCTACTTGGGTCTGGACATGGCTGACATTAAGTAGAATACCCAAGACTGATCTGAGTTGACATGAATGACCCTGAACTTATTTGAACTATAACCTAACTAAGCCTGAATGGTTGTAAAGGCTATGAATGAACCTAAATTATCTGATTGAACCTGAATTGCCTGTTAACCGAGCTGAAGTTAAAGGCATGTAATAGGGATGATGTGACCTGGAATGGCACTGATAAACCTGATCTGATCTAACTGGTCCTAAATGGCCATAAATGAACCTGAATGAGCCTGAGAGGACATACTGTAGATGGACCTGAATGTTCATCAACTGACCTTACTGGATCAAAATAACAACGTTTTATATAAAATGACAGCACTTGGTCCTGTGTGCTCTGAATGCTCTCAACATGAATGTGACAAAGTAATCAGCGTAAAAGAATCAGACGTTGCCTGAAATGACCGCTGGACTAATTTCTATTTCACACGGGTAAAGAGCCGATCATACCCCCTGCTGTGCTTTTGATTAACGATTGGCAGTTACTCGTATAATTAAGTTACATCAGTGTGAAACCATGCGACCATCAAAAATATTGCTGATGAATATTTGCAAAACAGATCTTGCAGAATGGGAATAGACACTGCCAGGAGACAAGGTATGATGGTGTGTCGGTGGGTGTGAGCAATGAGCACCGCGTCTGTGTGTTCCCCGCTGGGGAGTTGATTACCTCACTCCAGCCTCACTCAACTCTGCACGCCACACCGCCCCAGGCCGCCCCTTGCACACCACGCTTACATTAAAAACAGATCAGTAGTCTTTGGCAAGCGCATTTTCACGCAGTGCAGAGCCTCGTTTCCTCCTGATCTATTTGTTCATAGATGCAACCAGCAAATTTTCCTCCAGAGTTATAGGTTTTACGGCGTTTATCAATTATTCTGTATACTGGTTTTTGCATTTACGCTTTTGTAATTCTGTTTGAAATAAATACAGGTAGATGAGGACTCTATAAAAAGACTTTGTGTGAGAATGTAATAATTAGGCTAACTTTCATAAGGCTGAACAGGTAGTATGACAGAAAAAAAAAAATATCTACACGGCATATTCATGAAATATTAATGAACTGACAATTAGTAGGTAACGGTGGTAGGATATCAGGGTCAAAGAATTGAGAATAGGTGGATTTGGTATATCGTGGAGTGCATATGATGAGAATTGGTCGGGAGTATTTTGTGTGTGTGTGTGTGTGTGTGTGTGTGTGTGTGTGTGTGTGTGTGTGTGTGTGTGTGTGTGTGTGTGTGTTTTGCACATACCTTAACAAATAAAGGACCAGCTAGATTAGATGTTGATGTTGAAAGGGCAGTGGCTGAAACTAGGGCAATCGCTTAAGAAGGTTAAAAAAAAAAATAGTTCCGATGAGGATAAATGAATACATTGTGAAGACGAGGTGCGCACAGAGGTTAATAAGAGTATAATATATATATATATATATATATATATATATATATATATATATATACAGAGAGAGAGAGAGAGAGAGAGAGAGAGAGAGAGAGAGAGAGAGAGAGACGGGTTAATATCCTGCTAATAAGGAAATGCTTTGTACAGAAGTTTGTATATATCATAATGAATTTAAAAAGTAGAGTTAATAAGGAAAACAAATAAAAAAGACAAATCTGGGAGGGCTGGAAAAGCAATTTTGAATAAAAGTAAAATGTGAATAAAATACAAACAGCAATGATAATCACTACTGAGTTTGGTGCTGGACAAAAACATGATGCCTTAGAACGTAACAGTAGTAAGACTGAAGAAGGCTGTGAAGAAGCTGAAGGAAGGAAAGGCAGGTGTTCATGAGGCATATTATGTGGGAATGATAAAATGTAGTGGTGAGAGAAGAGTGCATGTGAGTGAGGTGTAGGAGGAGGTAGAGAGGGGAAGGGTTAGAGGGAGACCGAGGATAAGATGGAGGGATGGGGTGAAGAGGTAATTCAGAGTGGAGTGAATGAATTAGAGAGGACAGCCTGATGGCAGAGGGCAAAGTGACATGGATGCGCTTCGTCTGTAGCCACCCCTTACGGAATTAAGGCGCCTGTTGATGGATACATTAGTAGATAGATAGATAGACAGACAGAAGAATGCGGCGAATCACCACTGGGAGATAGTTGTACCAGCGAAGTGAAAGAATGCTATAAAGCTATAGTGGTGCCTTGTATGATAATAACTTTCACCGGAATGGATGTAAAAAATCTTCAAAAATAAGTTTTCACACTGTTATAGGAAAGATATAGAGAAAAATAAGAGTGAGGATAAGGTACAATAGTGGTCATGTATCCCTTCCCATCCTGCCATCTTTAACCTGTAACTATGACACAGTCGCACACAACCTCACAACATAATCCTAACATAATCTTACTGCATAGCAACTGCTGGCATCCGTGTGTGGGATTCAATAATGAAACATGTGTGTCAGTGCCACATTTCCAGATTAGAGATATCAAGGGTGTGAAGGAATACTTAACTGCCATTGTGCGTACAAGAAGTGTTGTGTGAGTTAAGCCAGGTAATTCAGGAATGGTAGGGGATATGTGAATCAAACCTATGCAGTAAGAGACAGTGGAGAAAACAAGTGAAAGGGATTTGTAAGGTACAGCTTTTACGGATTTAGAGAAGAACCTGTCACCAGTTGGGCAGGTAGAAAAAATAAAAAGTGTTGCATATTTGTGGTGCAGTGGAAGAGAGAATTTACTGACGTAAAAGTTTTGCTATGGTAATAAAGCAAGTGTAATGGGCAATGGATACCTGAATAAGTGGTTCAGTATCATTACTAGAATGAGAGAAAGATGTGCGTGTGTGTTATGTCCCTGAGTTTGCTAAAATATATGTATGGACAGAATTAATATAGTGGCCAAAGCAAGAGTTTGGGAAATAGGCTGTATAGGTTAATGATAGAATAGGCTATTTCAGAAGAACGTTTTGTAAATGATGCTGTGTCTCTCGCTAATAGTGAACGAGATCATTGCACACTGGTTCAGAGTTTTGTGGTAAGCAGTGAGCAGTCAGGCCTGACAGCAAATATTAATACAATTGAAATGATGGGTATTGATGCCCTGGTGAATGAAAAGAGATCGAAATCGGTGGGATATTTAAGGACTGATACCTAAATGTGTATTGAGTGTTAAGTAGGGTGGCTCATAAGAGGAAGGTGGGTAGTCCTGTGAAAGCCTTCTCTCTCTCTCTCTCTCTCTCTCTCTCTCTCTAGTGTTTTATATATATATATATATATATATATATATATATATATATATATATATATATTGTTACATAGCCTATGATTTCATCATCCTTTGTGTAATTTTAACGCACAGTATGCTGCATGTTTGATCACGAGCGTGTTCTGCCTCAGTTCCCCCTTCTACCGTTATAGTAGGGTGGGTCGTCCTTTCTGTTGTTCAGAGCGGGATTGTCAGCTCTTTGTCCCCTATGGCTTCATTTGCGCGTCCTTCTTACAAGTTGTATCAAGCTCTGCCGGCCCCTATATAATGAGCTCAGTCTCTGCATCATTGCCACTTAGATCTACTCCTCATTTTGTTCACATCTCTGTCCTCCCCTGTACCGTTATTATTGTTGTGAGTGCTCCGGAAGTCTCCAACCATCTAGCAGCTGTGTAATTTGAGTATAACTGTTATTGCATTTTTTCCTTGTACTGTATAGCATAAGGTGTTGATTTGTAGGCCTAATGAGGATTTTTTTTGTAATTTATGTAGGATTCATTTTGTCAGCCAGTTTTAATATTATTTTGTAACTGTAATAATTTATCTTGCATTAACTGAGCATTACCCAGTGTATTTTCATTTTATCAGGTCTGACTTAGGTAAATTTACTCTTGCTAATTTCATGTTAATAGAGGCTATTGCAGTTAACCATATATTTAACCTGTTTTTTGCCATTACATTATCCTTATGAGTCCTGAATGTTTTGTTGTTAGTTTGAGCATTAAACTTTAACTTGTAATTTTACCTAACTCTTTTGTTTTGAACCTGGAACTTTACGGGACAGTAGTGACTCTTAGTATTCTCACTTAAAGTGTACATTATCTATCTCTGTTCCGTAACAATATATATATATATATATATATATATATATATATATATATATATATATATGAGACATCTATTGCCTAGCTTTGGCTTTGGCAAAGTCTTAAAATAGCAGAAATAACTCCCAGATTGTGAAAACACTACTTTTCTGAGTAACTTTTGGCCGACTTCCGTGTAACACTGTCTGCAGACCTTTGGTGTGTGGATCTGTGTTATTAAGAGGTTGAAATTTCCTATCATCCACCTATATGGGATTGCCATTAATCCTCGGAAGGGATGGCCCCAAACGAATCGCCTCGTCGCCTCCATGTCACTGTTTTCTGTCATCATGCTGGCCTCCCTCCATATTACACTCCCTAACTCAAAATCCTATCCACTCCATCTCTCCATCTCATCTCTTCCCTCCTACTCACTCACATGCACTCTCCTAGTCAATCTCTCTTCCCTTTCCTCCACGTGGCCAAACTATCTCAAAGTGTATTTGATGCTCTCCAGCACACCTACAGCAACATCACAACGCTCCTTCACATCTTCATTTGCCAGTCTGTCTCCGCCTAACCCCACATGCTCCTCTGAAAAAACTTATTTTCTCTGCTCTCACTTTCTACTGGTATCCTTCCAACAGAGTTCAAGCATCGTTTTCATACATTAGTACATTATAATGGAGATTACAATACTGCCTCCCGGCAGCTTTTTTATTCTCATGCTCACTCCCTTCATCTTATTACAACTCTCAGTGAACTTGAAGCAGACAGATCGTAATAGCGACACTCCTTTTTTCGGATTTCTTCGGAAAGGACAGTCGACTGCAGACTCTTATCCCTTGGCTCTTTCACTTTGTAGTGATATAAAGAGCTCTTACGATATCATTCTCTTCTGTTGCATAACGAATTGACAACCTTATTATCATATACTTTGAATTAACCTTTTAATTAAGTGCCAACGTTCCAGTTTTGTTCACAATAAAATAAATAGTAATAAATAAGCATTTTATTGATATTTTTTTACCCTGAGTTCAAAAATAACTTCACTTGTGCTTAATTAATGATATATATTGAAATAATTACTTGGTAACAGCTCTATGCCTCTTTTGCTCCTATACTTTTCACGATTTTTTATCACTAAGTATTTTTGTTCTTGAATTATTTGTTGCTAAAATCTTGATTCTCTATTCAGCAAATATATATTGAGAATTTCCTTAGAAAGTATTATCCCTCTTTAAATCATCAATAGACCAAAAGAGCATAACTGTGTAAAGATAGAGTAACATACTTTTGATGTTCCCAAAATGGGAACGTTGGCATGTTGCCCTATGAAGTTCACCCATGTTCATACAGGTATAACCAAGTTTAAAGTCTACTACCACATCACTTCCTTGCAGGCTGAAACAAGCTGATACTTGCTGCAACTGGACTTTCCCAAGATATATAAACTCACTGGCCCTACCTTAAGTATAACTACACATCCACTCGTCCTCAGGCCCAGATCCCAAGAGTCTGCTGACAATGGAAACATTACAGTTTTGGATACAAAATGCGTATGCTGTGTAGTGCAAATGGCTATCCGTGCGACTTCTCCATCTACTTTGGCAAAGAGGGTGACAGTAAGTCACTGCTGAGATCCCATGTTGTCAGTGAAATGTTGCAGTCATTTGAGAATGCTAACCAGCATGTTGTGTTCATTGATATCATTCTTTTTTTTCACTAGCCACAAACTACTGGCATAAATGGCTTAGAAGTATATTCGAGCCTGTGAAACCATTCGTGAAAACAGAACAGGACGCTGTCCTCTTCCAGCAAACAATGAAGATGAAAAGCGTGAACGAGGAAATTCTTACTACAAGTCAGATGGTATTGTCGTGTGTGTGAAGTGGAGGGACAACTCTGCTGTGATTGTTGCTAGTAAATATTATGGTGTGATACCGATTCAGACAGCAGAAAGGCGTGTCAAGGAAGAAAGCAACAAGCTAGTCTCCCAGCCGTATTTCATCAAGATGTACAATAAAGGAATGGGAGGTATTGATGTCTGTAACGGAATGTTGGCATCCTACAGACCAAGACTTCGTTCAAAGAAGTGGTGGTGGAACATTTTTGTAAACATACTGAACATGGTAGCAGAAACTGCCTTTAGGTTCCACCAACATAGTGATCCATCTGTAGCTACAACGCACAATCATTTCAAGGGAGAAACTGCACGAGGCATGATAAAGGTTGAAGAGATGAGGATGAGACTTGGAGGGCCGTCGGCACCCCCAGCCAAAGCAGTGAAATATGATGGAGTCAGTCACTTATTGGTGACATGTTCTCAAGGCAGATGCATTGTATGCATGAACACGGCCGAAGTGCACGAAATGTAAAAAGAGTAAATGGTGCAGTGAGTCCTTCTACCAAAAATAAAATGCGTGATGAAATATATGGCAAAGAGGAATGTGGTGAGATGTAATTTTGTAATTTCAAGAGTGTTCAATGTTCAATATACAGAACTGAGTGAAATAAGTTTAAGTTTAATGTTATCATGACAGCATAATTCAGTTCCAACCCTGTATGTAAAAAAAAAAAAAAAATGAAACTGGACGAAGATTGTTTCTTCATTCCTTTTGCGGTAATATTTGGAGCCTTAATATGCCAACGTTCCTAATTTGGGAACATTTCAAAAATATATAAAATTATATTTTTCAACAGTAAATTCTGCTTGTAATCTAAAAAGATTATCAATGAGATTACATTCCAAAGTAGAAGAAATCTGGATCAATTAATCATATGTTAGCCATTAGAGGGGATTGCCCCAATACAGAATTGCCTATCCTCTACAAATCCTTTCCCCCTCCTTTCCAGACCCTGCCTCCCTCCAGACCTCAGAGACTGTTGGCTACGGCGGGAACTAACCACGCCAGGCTACCCCACCCCGTACCCCAACAACATGCACGTCACCATCAACCTGCGTGGCCTTCACAAGTCTCGTCTCGTGGTCTCCTTCTCTCGCCTTGACCTAGTGTACCAAAGGAGTTGCTGGTATGATTATGTTGGACTACAGACCACAGTGGACGAGCCCATGGTGCGGTATTGTGGCCGTCATTTAGCGGACATGGAGAGGTATAGAAATGGGGGGAATCAGCGGACGAGCATACATTTGTTTCTTATTATTTCATTGTCACTCATATACCTCAGTGGACGTTTTCACCTAAGGCTTAGTCCACTAATGTAGCATTTTATTTATCAAATTTTGATACGTTACCAAAAACGTTTAGTTTTATGAGGTATCCATACACATTCTTGTTACAAAAGTGTCACAAAAGCACACAATCAAACCTGTGCACAACAGCGATTATTCCCACGATTCAAGCATAATTCTTATATAAATCTATTGGATTATTCATATTATATTTCTGATTAGCAATACAATATTTTGTTGCCCGTCTGTAAGAGGCAGCACAATGGATATTTTGAACTGTTGACGTGCGATTAATAATTTCTGGTTAAGTCCAGTATGGCAGAATCTTGATGGACTAAATGGTCAGTGAATGAAACTGTTTCCCTTTATCGTTGGACTCGCTTATAACAATTCCTTTACCTTTATGTTTTCCTTTTCCTCTTTTTTCCCTTGTTTAATCCTGTCCATCCCTTATGTTATTGGGAAGACTGTAGTGCTGCTGCTGTTACTGATGATGATGATGATAGTAATGATGATAATGATTACTGATTTTCATACAGACACTACTACAATATAAGCCGGTGAGCGTTTATATTTTTCTTTACTTAACTTCTTCAGTCCTATATCGATTTTCATTTTATTTTGTATTATTCCAGACACTTTTATACAGATTAAGTGAGACCATTTGAAATGATTAGTTTAGACAGGGCGGGCCTCATTAACCCCTTCTCGGCTCTGATTGGCTCTTGCTAGCTAAAGGTATTATCTAGTTGTTACAAAATAAATCACTGTAGTAAAAGTAGTAGTGAGGAAGCGTAGTAAGAGACAATATTTGTGCTGATGTCACGTACCAGATATGAATTATTGGTCTGTTTTATGATAATATGTTGGCCTGAATGATGAATATTTTGAAGAAAGCTTTTCTAACTTTGGTGTTTTCTCTTTCTTTCCTTCCTTCTTTCTTTTTTCTTTTTACTCTGCTTAACCCTCAGGGGAAAACAAGGGTAAGATGATGGTTCAGGTTTTCATTAGGATGTGTGAAAGCAAATGTAGTAATGGCAGCGTCAGTAAACACAACAATGAAGTTCCGTTACTCCTGGTGCGATTTACAGTCATTAACATAGGACCATGTATTATATTCTACCTCCAAAATAAAAGTATGACTTCAGGCCAACGCTGTAGATTTTCAGAATTACCAAACACACCGAAACGACTAGAGAAATGTCGCTTACTTCCGGTTTAACCATACTTCCGTATTGACCCAGTATATAGCTTACATCTCCCTTGTTATCGTATTCCAGGAGCCTTCACTCACAGATAATGGTGAGCAAAGAATGAGAGATGGATAGGTAGATCCAAGCGCTAGAGAGGATGTTGAACTCTGACTGAGGTCCCGTGTTTATCTGCACTGTAATGTGCCGGGATTCTGGGAGTGGTGTTTGGTTAGTTTCACATTGCTGTTGTAGTTCTTAGGAAAGCTTCACACAAACTTTCAATTCACCAGTATCGTTCACCCAACAACGCTCTTCCCTGGGTGCCTACCCCCTCCCTCCCACCACAGCACCATCCTTCCAAGCTGTCCTGCCCACTGCTGTCCTTCCACATCACCCTTTTTGTGCTTCCCACACGATGGATTTCTAAGAGATATCTCCTTACCACTGTGAAGACTGACTCCCATACACCGTTCTGTCTCACCACTAGTCCTGGCCATTTCATCTACTTCGTTCTACCATGCCCGCCAATTTTTTGCATTTCCAGCCGAATTTCTTGGAAACATATATGATTTACACCTTACTGGTTAACCTATAACATCCTAGTTCACTATTCTTCCCCACACCCATGCAGACCTGAAAAACATGATTCGGCATTTCTGGAAAATACTTGCAGCTGTAAGGCTGATTTTTGGCAAATACCTTTATTGGCATAACGTGAGGTGATCAGTACTTAACTGAACGATGTTATAGACCTGAAGGGAGGCAAAAGAAATTGAACTATCAGTGTTCTTATAATCTGGAAATAACCGCACCAACAGGGCGTGACCTGAATAAATCAAGTTTGACAACATTCGATATGATGGACCCTTAGTGAACTAGAAGGACCTGAACTGATTAAAGTATTCTTGAATCAGTTTGCTCACATGGAACATGGCTTAACTGACACGTAGTGAATAAACCTAATGGCAACTAACAGCAGCCTCAAGGGATCTCATATTCCTCCAATGAGTATGAGGTTTCTGACTAGACTTGTAATTACATAAGTGAACCATTTTGAACCTACATTGATACAACTAGCCCTAACGACTTGAACAATGAACTTGAATTGATCTGATTGGGTCTTACTGGATGCGACGACTCTGAATGAACGTAACTGGAACTGGACGGCTCTGAACAAACCTAAATTAACCTGACTGAAAGAAGAGTCAGAGTGGACGATTATGACGTATATGAACCACAATAGACCTTGATGAACATAAATTAACCAACTGTAAATATCCTTATGCTTCCCTGCGTTGACATGACTGAGCTGAAATTGATGTGAACAGTCTGCCTGGTTCGGAAGTTCAATTAATGAACCTAACTGTAGTTACTTTGACCTCAGCTAACTTAACCCTAACTGCACTTGCACTGACCTGACAAGACCTGAACTGATCTGGCAGGGCCATTTGGACGCACAGTGCTTGAACTGGATTTGAGGGACCTGGTTGGGCATTTTTTTTTCCAAGAATCCGACTCTGGTCACAGACTTAATGCCCATTCCCTAAAGCCAGCAGTCCTTCTACGTGTCACACACAACTGCATATGTCATCATGGAACAGCATATCCTTGAGCTGCCCTGAAATGACTTCAATTACCTGATCTAATTTAAGTCCTTTTTCCCATACATGCAATGATCTCTCAGGATCTCTCTCTTGACTGAAAGTAGATCGGCTGTTGCTGTAGTTTAAGTGTAGTTCTTGGATGCACCACTATCAGAGAAACGATTTAATCGAGTTTTAGAAGCCTTTGCAATGATATATCTTAACTGAACAAAACTTCTTGACGTTTGTCAAAATAAAGTACCCATGTGCACCCACCACAGCAAAAAGGTTAATAGGCCTGGACTGACCGTAATGAGTAGATGTTACTTCATATAGAAAACTGGGAGTCGGTAATAATGAAGTTATAATTATATTATATCCGGAAATGCAGGCTTTGATAGTGATTTAAGCATTTACGGTTTTTACCTGAATATATCTCTTGAACATAGTTGGTTTTATCATAATATGGAGTGTAATTCTTTATAAATAGATAGATAGATAGACAGAGAGTCAGATATATATTGAATGTGTATGTATATTTGTGTGTGTATGTGTGCGTACGTGTGTGAGAATAAAATTGTGGAAATGTGCACAAGCGTGCGTGTGTTTGAGCGCGTGTGCGTGTGTGTATTCAATTTCCTCCACGTACTGAACGACGAGTCTCAGGACAACGTACACACTATAAGTTGTGCCATGTGTGTACGTCACGTCGCTGTTAACAAACTCGCCGCCAAGAAACTTGTGGGGATTGATTAAGAGTGATATTACCTAACCATTTTTTGTACATACCCATCCTAATTACATTCTAGCCGTAAATAGACGATTTTATTCAGCATGGGAAAGATTTCTGAACTAGTGAGATTAAATATAGCCTTCATTACCTTCCTCATTTTTAAGGTGTCCTCCCAAGCCTAGTAGCCTAAATTAGTCTGGCAGCAGCAAAAATAACTTTGGCGTCATTCCGGTGCTTTTTAAGTTATCTCATTCACTACGATGACGTATTATTATTATCTTATCATTTTTCCACGACTAGTTCTGTGTAAAGAGGGGTTACGTTACTGAAGAAGTTTGTAGCTCATCCCTAACTACTGAAGTACGATGGCTTCTTTCTTCAGTATAGTTTACTTGCTAAAGACTTATACATTCAGCTGCATGATATTCAGCTAAGAGTGAGTATAGGAGCCAGGAGTGAAGTTTTCAAACAACTTTACGACATTTCCCTACTGTAACTTATGAAGAACAAGGATAGGGATCATCACCATTTTCTCATGACTACCGTTCCTCTTGAAAAATAGAAAAAAGAAAAAAAAAGTTTTTGTTAAGAGAGAAAAGTTATCGTAGGTAACTTGTTCTCTTCTGGAAGGATGGGGAAGGAATAGTACAAAATCTTCCTGTGTTTGTCTAGTTCTTCCTGCAAAAACAAGTCTGAGTTACGACAGGGAAACGATGATGAATATGTTGGAGAATCTGACCCCAGAAGTGTTAACACCTTCAGTCCGGTGACTTACTTCTGATTTCATTCTTGTACACCTCCAGACAACGATTTATTTAGCTTAGTGAGAGTAATTAGGTTGTGAAGGAGTTAATGGAGACTGTTGCTAGCCCCGTCTCTATAGATTGTTCCTCCAGTGTTTACAGAATCGTCTGAAGGTTGCAAGAATAAATAAAAAATTAATGAGTCATCGGACTGAAAGGGCAATATTGCTATTATTAACACTTCAGGTTCTTATGACTCACACTCAGCTGAACAGAATCGCCTGGGATTAGCTTGAATAAAATGCTATAATAGACAACACGCGACCATTAAAGGATTAAGGAAGAAGTGCTGGTAAAGCCTCCTGAGCTGATGAGTGGTGCCCTTGTGCAGAATATTGAAGTAACTGGAATTACACTAACCAAATTGTAGTCCATACTAATGAAGTGATTTAAATTTCCTCCTGTGGTAAATTATAAACTGATTACATTTTTTTTTTTTTTTATTCTGTGGTAGAAATAAACATATCAAGTCTCAGTCAGTGAACATCAACAGAACCATCCTGTCCATAACTTTGTCATGGTTGGAACACCTTGGGTATTCTATTACACTTAACGCCAGATGATTTTATCCAGACGTAAGGAATTGCAGGAACCTCAGTGTTAATAGTAAATGCTGCATATTAGAGCATATTGTTGTCCTGTATGCTACCAATGTATATTTCATGTCGACACGGACTCCATAAATAACAACACATACATACATTAACGTAGCTGATACAGATCCCATGGGAGCTTCCTTAACCGACGAGAACATGACTCCAAGTGCGCATCACATCAAGCATTAACCCTGGTAGAAATATGTAAACCTGGTGGAAACAGTGGGGGAGAATATATAACACTGCTGACCCACTCCATCAGGTGACTTTCTTGCGTGTTGTATAGCTGGCCTTGTCAGCGTTATCAGAGTATACCCTATGTCAACTGTTCATTTCTTGCTATTACCACACCCACACCAGCAGATAGATCCGTCCCCGCAACACGTAAGATACCGCCAGATGAGATTCTAGGGTAGCGCTATTTATGAACCACCCTCTATGTTGGGTTTCTTGCATCACATTAACGACAACGGAAACTCAGTTGCAGTTGGAGTTCATGTTTCAGAATTGATTAAGGGCGACACGTTAGCCTCTGTGTAACTACTTGCCGTCGCACCGTGGCCTCTTCAACCGAAGGACGAATTTTTACATTGTTCTTGCCATCTACAAACAATTATACTCAACTTAGGAGAAAGTTTCCGAGCTGGAAGGATTAGATAAAAGCTTTGTTGACCCATTCATTGTTCAGGATTCTTCGAAAGTTGAATATAATCTGGTGTTAGCAAGAATAAAATGAAAACAAATAATCCAACTGAAGTGGTTAAAAGATATACTACACAAGATATAGTCTGCTGGTACCTGAACTCCTTGACTATATACGATGACGTCTTTGATAAAGTACTCTTGCTGACTCAAAACAAGTCCCAGAGAGACTATATTCCACTTGGTTACAACCTGCTTACCTATCTGTTAAAGAAGATATAAAGGATTTAACGTTTCAAAAACAGAAAAATGATCATAAGTCTACCATCTTGGATTTTTTCAAAATTTCGAAAAGACGGGCATCAACCTCCAATATGGCCCTTCGATCATACAAAATATGAGAAAGTTCCAACAAATTATTTCTGAGATACAGCCAGGAACGGAAGAATAGACGTACGGACTAAAGAACGTACGGACGGACGGACATGACCTAACCTAAGCTTCCATTTCGTGAGAAGCTGTTTCAGTTCAGGAGTGAATTTATGAACTAGAGGGTTAACATTACAGTGCTTTGCTAAGTGAATAAAATCATCCAGCAGCAGCAACAGCAGAACAGGAAAGACGACAATGTGGTTAGAGAGAGAGAGAGAGAGAGAGAGAGAGAGAGAGAGAGAGAATGTCATAGTTTTAGATATTTTAGTAGCGAAAAAAAATGCATCCTTTATTAGATCACCACAAAACCCATTAGAGATAATAGCATAATTGATCCTGTTTTCAGTATTAGGAAATTACTGTTAAAAATATAAAGTTGTGGGAAACTTAGTTAAAGGAAGCAGGAAAGAAAAGTTTTAATACAGAAAAATCAGAATCGAACTGTAATTAAAGGATATGCATGAGAAAAATAAGAATAGTGTCAGAAGTTTTAAAGCAAATATGGATGAAGAAATCTTTTACCTGGCAGGGGTTGCTGTGGATAGAAAAAAATACTGTAGTCGAAATATACCACAGACTGATGTACGGAATAATACTGTGGTCGTGGCAAGATTTAATACAAAAAGAAAGACCCAAAGGATGAAGGTAAAAAAAAAAAAAAAAAAAAGGTGTTCTCTGTGGGAAAATCTTAAAAAGTGAGTTCCAGACTATAGGATTCGTTCATCTCGAGATGCATGGTAGCACTGCGTTCGTACCCACTTAGTGAAACAGGGAATCTGGACAGTAAATCTGATGGTTTCATGTATTCCGAGGGAGGATCGGCATTTGCAAGAACTGACGGTTACGTTTCGTGGAATGGGGTATGATTGGGACGAAACAAAATCTGAATGTCTACTTTAATAATTTACTGCACGTTAATGGCCCACGTGTAGTCGATAGCCACTAACCTAAGCCGTCTTCCTCTAAATACTGTGTCAGTACATAAACTTCAGATTAATATGTATTTATTTTTCAACTGGGGCATAAGAGGGTAACTCTGAGGACCGTAATAATAACTGTTTTAGAAGGCTTCGTTGCACCTCTTCTCTGGCGATTTACTTTATATATTGCACCTGAAGATTCCCCTGTATATTACTGGCGTCGTTTTAATATAGAAATAGTTTCCATCAACGATAATCAAGAAATTATATGGGTGCAATGTACAGAATAAGTTACTAAGGAAGACGTGCTACGAAGCTTCTCACTTAGAATGCAACTTTTAAGTTCATGATCTGGGTGGAATAGGACACTTGACTGCCTTTCTTGCTCAGCACTTTATTCTGCCCAGTACACCTCAATATCCTCTTCTATGTTTATTGGTGTATGTTGGTAATGAAAGGATATAGGAGTAAAAATAGCATAGCATACCGTACAAGAGAATGTGAAGGTGTAATATGCAGTAAAGATCTACAGATGTCTGGAATTTGCCGTAAAAGCCGCACCGCATGCTTAGGTGTGGCTAATATGAAGAAGAGATTACAAAGTGTCCAATGAAGCCTCTGCTGCTGTCTAGATTACTGCCACAACCGCCCCGTATGCTTATTCGGTGCGAAATGTGTGGGAACAGGGAAATTACAAAAATAAAATAAATAAACAACCCCATTACACGAGTCCTGCGTGACACAACCAGCCCTGGTATGCACTTAATATGGACGGTAGGTGTTATCGCCGAAGTGATGACATGTGGTGTATGGTACTAGGAGGAATGCTGAACTCCAGGGAAGAGGCTCATAAATATACGCCTAGAGTCGGACACACACACACACACACACACACACACAGAGGAGGAGGAGGAGGAGGAGGAGGAATGTGTACCTTATTCATATTAGTTAAATATTTTAACTTTATTTCGTTTTCTTCTGTGAGGTCTTTAAAAGACTGGCAGTAAGTTTGTGCTGAGTAGAAGGTCTTCAAAGCCTCGTTACTGTGACGTAAGTAATGCATGTTAGCTAACTGTTCAGATTTAGTGGCTGACTCATACTGCTGCCTACAATGGCCAACTCTAGCCACTTATATGTTGTATTGATGTTTTTGTTGTTGTGGGTGTTGTTACACCCACCTTCGTAGTGCGAGGGAGTTATGTGTATGTTTCGGTTTGTTTGTGTGTAGCAAGATTATGGAATAAGTACTGGGTGGAATTAACTCGAAAAAAAGACTGACTGGGAATCAGAGGAATAAGTAGTTGAATTTCGGTAAAATATTAAAAATGAAAAGAAAAAAAAAATAAAAATAGTCGTAGCCATACGGCAAGGGCAATATCAGCTCAGACAAGTTTCGTCCAATTCTGGCGATAATTGTTGGAAGGACTGAAGGTCCAATTTTTAGTACAGTCGATCAAAGTTTAATGCTGCAGAGTAACATCAAATACCAGGCCCTTTGACTCAAAGCATTTTTATTCGATCTGGAATGAAATAATTCTATTTTCCGACAATACGTCAACGGTCAAGATCATTGGCCATTGTCAATAGAAATACTTCAATTTTGATTAGATCTCATGGAAATGTTGAGAGTCAAGGAAGTACTTCGGGTTTGAGATCAATCCATCGAAGGTAAAGGTCAAAGACCAAGGTCAAATGTTCGGCTTTAGACCGATTGTAGGGCGCGGTTATTGACCTTCTGAAAGCTTTTTGCTTACTGTCATTTTTACTACAGGCTCCTCTGGACGCAGACTGTTGGAAACCGGTTGCTTTAAATGGCCGCTTCCAGTATCTTTTGTTGGGTTTGTATTGAAGAATTACCTGTGCTGTGATAGTGAGCGGGCACGTGCACAGGTGGACCTCAGCCATGCATAACTGCCCGATTGCCCACTTAGAAAGTCGTGCCTTTTTCTGAAACAGAATTTGTTGTTTTATCATTTGTTATGTATTTACTTCATGTTTATGTATCACTAGGGACTCGGTAAGCATCATTCCCATACCCTTGCCGTATCGAGTCTACCTTTCCGTCACTGGCTGAGACACAGAGGCACAACACTGCACAGAAAGGACCAACCTATTCCATAGCCGCTCTCTGGCCTTCTGGTCTACTTTGAATGAAAGCTGGGTCGTTGAAAAAAAAAAAAAAAAAAAAAAAAAAAGGCCCCGAGAAAGCTGTTGCTGGAAGACAAACCGTCGAAATCCCACATACGCCAGCAATGTAGTTTCAGAAAATCTGTTTCTTTTTGTTCAATTAAAGGGATATGTTGGATAATGTGATGTGATATGTTCAGATCAGATGTCATTTTTGTTTTCTTGTTTCATCATTGCCCTGATTTCTGTTTACACCGAAGGATGGTGTGAGGTAAGGTCCAGAAAGCAATAAGAGAAAGCACGAAAAAGGAAGACTATAAGCAAAATACCCATTAATGTAGTCCAGGAATCCTGGTTTTTCCTCTCAGGGTTAAGTAAATGCATTTTATCTTTCGTTTCGTATAGACCTATCAACTTCGAACATAAAAGGGATGCCAGACGTCTGTCATGTGCTTCTCGGTACGTAATTTAGTCAGTTCTCTCGATTACCTGTTATTTCCCCTGCCGCATCAACTTTCCTTCCTCACGTCCTAACAGGTTATACATCCACTTTCTTCTTAGCCTACCACGAGACCGCCTACCTTCAAACCTTTAGCTAAATTCCTTTTCACCATGCTATCTACATCCAATCTTTCCATACGAAGGTACCATCTACGCACACTCTCTTTAACCCGGTTATCAACAGACTTCCGCACTCTACATCTTTTGTGTACCCCTTATTTCTTATCATAACCACTCTACGCACGCATTCATAGTCATCAGTAATCCCATTTGTACTGCTCTTGCTCTTGACTTTTCGTTTCCGTGCAGTACCAAATTATCACACCCATACTGCAATATGGGCAATAATGTATACAGGGCTCATTTATATATTTTGTAAAACACTGACCATATGAGGAGAAGAAAGGGTAACGTAACTAAGTCTGGCAGGCTT
Source organism: Coenobita brevimanus (assembly GCF_032717465.1). NCBI lineage: Eukaryota > Metazoa > Arthropoda > Malacostraca > Decapoda > Coenobitidae > Coenobita > Coenobita brevimanus. The sequence goes on along the minus strand of NC_137023.1, from coordinate 6,456,733 downwards.
GGTGCGACAAGGGAAGAACAGACCATCTTGCCAAAATCAGCTTATTTGGGACCAACGACTTCCCAAGAGAACTTTCAAATGTATTTAGATAATTTCCCCTAAAATAATCTCCAGTATGGTTTAATGGCCGCAGGAAGACCACATGATTTTCGGCCTTACTGCGTCACTCCTAATTTAAAGGGGCCTCATTTGTGCCAAAGGGGAACAACAGCCAAACGTGCGAGAACTTGTGAGCGATGAAGGGTACTATGACTTGATTCCCTGTATTCCCAAATATCAAATAACGGGTAATTTATTGAAAATGGTATAAAACAATTAATAAAATTATAGATAATTATCTATAATTGATTAGTAGTAAAATAAACGCCAATAGTAGTCTGATAAAGTGTAAAGTAAGTGGTGCTTAAACTCCGTCTCATTTCCCAGGACCTTCGTAGCTCAGTGTTTAGCCTGCTCCATGTGGTGTAAGTGCTAGTCACCCGCTGCCAGATATTCATTATTTTTGCCAACAAATTAAGTGTTGCACCCTCAGCAGTTTGTCGAATATGTCCACGAATGATAATTCTACCGACAGTGACAGTGAGGCAGTGCCTGGTTCGTCAGGAGTGAGCATTACAGCAGTGGAAGGTTACGGAACCTTTGTTTACAACAGAGAAAGTGCGGGGAAAAGTATTTCACGCTGAGTAGATGGTCATTTCAGTGATTCTGATGACGAGTATGATCCAGATAAAGATTAAGATGATGAAAAGAGCAGTGATTCGTTTGAGGATGAAACTCGTGGTCGTAAGAGCGGGGAAAATAATGATAAAGGTAACAAGGTTCGCTGTTCGAGACGGTGGTGTAGGTGCTAGCGATGGAAATGTCAGTGGTGATAAGGATTAGAATGCCCCTGGTAATAATACTGATAATGACAGTGGTGACAATGCTCCTGATAATGATGG
>NC_137023.1:6295792-6450792 GCF_032717465.1 Coenobita brevimanus | reverse complement strand
AATACCGGGAGCTAAAGAAAGGAACCCCTGGGTAGGGACGTTTGAGCTTAGCGACTATGAGCCGACAGGAGGAGGGCGGTACGCTTAGTACCCATCCAGCAATATCCCTCACACAGGAACTTTGGGAGCTACTGGGTTAAGAGTGTACTAAAGTAGTGACGTGAAAAATCAAGGCATATCTACTCTCTTCAGTTAAGAAACTCTCTTCCAAGCTGGTTAAAATCGGTCGGAGTTTGCAAGAGTAAAATAAAACTTGTGTTTTTAGGCTGAAGGAGGGCAATACCGCACCAACATAGGGTATGATGCCATCTTTGTCAAGTTATCCCACTCCTAGCATTGGTGTTTTGCAGGACAGCGTTCTGCAAGAACAAAATTAAGTATGCTGCGCACTCGCCGCTCATAAGCATTTATCCTGCTTCAGTTTTTAAAAATGAGGTGTATGAGCTTTCATAATTTAACCTTTGTCTCGTAGTAGACGACATGTGTGTGTTTGGCAATTTTGTTTTTGCCACTTCACTGCAGTGACATTATTTTACTGTGTTTATTCTTGCTACCTCCATACGAGTTCATTCAACTTGGGAATGATGGCTACCAGTGAAGTGGTTAATGATGGCTAATTATTACCCGCCTAGGTTGAAAAGTCAAAACTAAGCTCAGTATGTTTGGTAATGACAAGAATACAATACAGGGTCTTCTGGTTGAAAAGATTGGGGATCACTGAATACCAGGTTGCTTATCTGCTGTTATAGCTACATGTGAAGGATTAATTATATTTTTTACAGATATGCTGGACGACGCGAAGTATAAAACGTTTTCCTCGATTCTTCTTTAGGTATCCTTCCTTATTCCATGGGTCCTGCTCAGGCCATCTCTGGTCAGACTTCAGTGTTTTAAGTATTCAATTCGAAATTTGTCACGAGCAACAGAATGTTGAGGTAACACCCTCTTAGCATGTCGATACGGCTCTTACCAAGAAATGTTTATAATGTTCCGACACAGTATATTCAGCTTGAGGGTGACGCCCCGGTAAACGGGTTAAAAATAATATCCATTAAAAGATAACAGTGGAAACTGTACCGGTAAAATCTTTGCATTTACCGCTTTCAATATATTGAACAGATAGACGAGCATTGAAAAGGGAAGAGAAAATCACGAATTCGTAATCATCGAATTGTATTGTTGCTTTCCACTTTGCGAATGAGCATAAAAATTGTTGGAAGCACTGCCATTAGTAAAAGCTTTTCGTGAAAACATGACATTCCTGTATTTTACCATGAATGAGTCGCCACAAATATTTGTGCTTTCAGCATCCAGCTTGTACTGATTCCGAGGCTTTTAAACACATTGGATCTTTTATATAGGGTAGGCCTAGATGGTAAAAGCCTCATTACTGCCTGATTTTGCTGTTTTACGGTGTGGCATGTGAGAGTTAATAATGCTTTCGTTGGCAGTAGGGGCAATTATTGAGAATGTGACGCAGAGTTATCCTGCATGTGCAGTGACAAAATAATTTCACAAATATTTTACCCTCAGAATGTTGAGGAAATGGGAAATGAAGTAGGCTATGGTAGCATAGAGTTAAATGGAATTGAAGAGCTGTATAAAAATATACGATAATAATATATTAAAATAACAGTTGAGAAAGAAAGTGTTGAGAGTTGTAGGGCAGGAGTGTGTTTAACAAACAACTGCAGAGAGGGAGAGGTGGCCTACTGAATATAAAATTAACATGCCAGAAACGTGGAATCGAGATTGACAGGATAGAGGCACAGAACTGGATATGCCAAAGGGTAAAGTGGTGTGGGAAGGATACAGGTAAATGGAACCACAAGAGACAGGGCACGAGTCAGGCGGTAATTGAGGGAAGACTCTAGTACTGGAAGCAAACAGGGACGCCGAGCTAGTGTGATGGACCTGACGTAGTGGTTAATTATTAAGAATATGTTTAAAAATCTCTGTTTAAGCACTGGTTTCTGCTCGATTGCACGCTGCACGCAGATCAACCACAGACGTTGTTGACTTGGCAATTTTAGCTTGAAAATCGACCCTCACGTGGTGTTGATGCTTCCAGTGGAAACCTGTCAATTCCAGTTCGAACATCGCCCTCCAAGCAGATGATAACGTTAACTTTTGAAGTTAGTATTGTATAATGACAAATTAGCAGTAATGTTATGAAATATTCCATCGGCTAGTGGCGGATCCAGAGGGAAATCAGAGGATCCCGATGCTCCCCTTCATCTCACTCCTTTCACTAAGTTGTGTATTTCTTCTTGTTTTATTTAGGTGAATAACTTACCTACCATCAGTACATAAAATATAGCTATACTAAGTAGTACGGAACAGTTGTAGATGAGGTTTACACTTTTGTAAAGGAAATGACCAACACATATATATACTCAATAAAAAATAAGGTCAGTTCCGGAATTGTGTTCCTTTGTCAGCATTTCCTTCTGCTTATGGCCTCCAGTCCTAAAAGCGATGTGTCCAGGCATCTCGTAATGAACGAATCTTGAATTTGGCTGTCTTTATTTTTTTCCTTGAAGGTAACAGTTATTTCGGGCTTATAGCCTTTAATTCCTTCTTCGCTGAAAAAGAAAAGATAACATTATCTGCATACCTAGGCTGCCTCCCCCAGAAGAAAGGGAGGTAGGCGAGACAAGACGACGCACTTCCAATTTACTCATCCACACACACACACATTCTTTCGCATCTTAGCCCCAAAGGGCCACTCTGTGGCCAGGTTGTGTTAGGAAGAATTCTGCCACCGTACTCCCAGCTTGTCGTAAAAGGCGTCTAAAAAGGGCGGGGTGAGGAGATTGGGGACCCCCTCCTGTTTTTTTTTGGTTCCCACAGTGAGACAGGGATAACATAATATCGCATATAATTTAATGGAGAAATATTGTTTTAACCGACACTTTCAGAATGAGTATGGTAATTTACTACAGTACGGTATTTAAAAGAAAAAAAAAAAATCTCCATTTAGGAGAGGGAAATCCCCTTCTGCACTCCACCGCTTCTTAGCGGTGTCATCTCTTGTTTAACACCCCCCACCCTTCCTCTAATAAGAAATACCGGTACTAATTCCCCCCTGCTGTTATTAGAGCATGGAGGTGTTCGTATCTAGGACGAGCTTAGCCTACAATAAATTTATGAGGAATTCTCTGTATGCAAATTGTGTGAAGCGGCGTGGCTAAACTTCAGTGCTGGAGAGAGAGCGTGAGCGTCTGACAGTTCATTTAGGAATTCCGCAGCAACTGCCTGTTTTTCCTCTTCACTTGAACGGCTCTAACTCGCCGGGGCCATCAGTGAAAGTGATGGGGTTATTGGAGACAGGACGGTAACCATGGGCAAACATTTACATTAAATTCTTCAGTCTTGACTGCTCTGTTTACAGTTTGATCGATGCGAGCAGCCATTTTAGGCAGAAAATCTTTTCTTACAGCAGTCGAGGAAGTAATGAAACACTGAATAAAAAATCCACCTTAGCTTGAACGTGTCAGCTTTGTAAGGAGACTGAGATTCGATTTTTAAAGGTACCGTAAACTAATGGGATATGGCCGATTGAGCCACTGGGAAAGAAGAATAAGGAAAGTGTAAGAAAATGAAAAATTAAGATTAGATGGATGAGAATACTATTTGAACTTAGCACAGGAAAGGAAATCGATTGTGAAATGGTAGAAAACATGCTGTTTAAGCAACGCTGATTTTTCATGTAGATATGGGTACTTTCTGCGAACAAGATTTTAGCTAGAATAATTGTCCAAAATGTTCGAATTGCTGCGTAATTTTCGTATTAAGGTGACTACCCTGAGCCTTTCAGTATATAAAAGTAATCGTCAGTTACATTTAGCTACTTTTAATTCATGGGTTATTCTGAGTCGATCCATGGACTGAGAAAAGAAACAAACATCGTCTTGATGAAGTTTTACAAATTATGAGAATCAGAATTTTCTGCTGACCCCATAGGTTGTTTGTATTGTGAAAATTTTAGACAGTGCTTGCAGAATGACTACATTCATGCAGTCTTAATTAAATCACACACACACACACACACACACACACACACACACACACACACACACACACACACACACACACACACACACACACACACAGGGGACGGATGTGTGCGTGTGTGAAGGTCACAGCCTTGCCCTTAGATCGGACTATATGAGCTCTCAGCTCCCTTCCGGGAGGGTAAAAAGCTGACCATCACGACCATCAAGTGATCCTGACCGACCCGGTGAATTATATAAATTACACACGTTTGTACTGGAGGTCTTTTCGCTCATCTTTAATAGCTATCACAAACTTGATATTTGGTGAAACGGGGCTCTTAATAAATGCCTTACCAACGCATGCAAATTTTTCCCTTTCTCTGTGATAGTTACCGTATCTCTTAGTCAGGAACACTACTAGAGCTGTTAATTACATTCTCTGGTCTATGCATGCAACAAATGAAGTGCGCCTGGGATGCAAGTCTGGCACGCTTAACACGTTCAGGCAATTTGGTGTATATTTTCTTGGTGGGTATTATTCATACGTATTTAATGGTTTCCTGCAACCCAGGACACCATTTACAATGCTTGGTGGTCCCCATCTAACCCGCCGCCCCCACCAAATAACCGGATGGAACAGAGCCTTTTGTTGTGTCCCTGCCAACTTTATGCAGAAACGCAAATGCTGCATCCATTCGAGAAGAAAACCTCCACACTTTTCTCCGCACCTTGCTGTCGCGAAGTGCTGTCAACTAAAAACATTGATTCACTGGACAAGTCAGTCCTGCAGGAGCGGGTGCTTGCCTGCGGTTGATGGGTCTGCTCAGTCAGAAAGACTGATATTGATCAACAAGACTAACATCTCTTAGCATGTACCGGTATTGTTCAGTTTGCTTTGATCTGGTTTGTACCAAACATGGTGGCAGGGCTAAGAGTGGGACAACAATAAAGTAGTTCGATTTTTAGACCGAATGGTCGAACGTCAAGATCACAGGACAAGGTCAAATGCTCGCTTCTTTGACCAGTTGGTGGGCACCGGCGCTTTATCTCTTAATTCCCCTTTTGGGTTTTATTGTTTAGGACTTCCCTTCAACCCGGGAACATTTTTTACATTTCACTCTGGCTAGCTTCATACCATTTCATTCAGCTTAGGGAAAGAAACTAGACTTTAAAGTGTTTACTGGGGACTGATTCTTTGTTAATCCAAATGGTTTCTTTAGAATCAACATAACCATCTGGAGGGAGCTTGTCCTCGGAATGTTACTACAGTGTTGTCGTTTAATGGCTAAAGCTATATCAAAGACATTTATAAGTAGCGTTAGCTACCGGATTAGCATTTGGATCAGTGACCCTACTGTATATTCCACCTGACCCACAGCTGGGTCACTGGCCCCTCTACAATTCTCACACTTTACATACGTCCCCCACGCCGGCCAGATTAATACCGGGGACGTCAAGGGAGTCAGGCACGGCTGGTACGGCCTCGGAGTTGAAATACTCGGCTCGTCAGCTTAGTCCAGCCGGACTGCGAACAGGGGAGAGATTACCTCCATGTTGAAAGTGAGTCTAACTTCCATGCCAGGATGTTGGCTTGGGTGAAATTCTACATTCAGAATGTGAATAAGAAACATTATATATGTTACCGACGTTTTCATACAGGAGAGTGATATGCATTTACTTTCTTGTTCTTGCATCACGTGTATCGTTTGTTTCGTCTGTTTAATTAAATCACCATTGTAAGGCATATATACTAGCGCTAATTACATTTCCTAGTTTATTCGTGCGACGCTTAACCGTTTTATTCAACTTGAGGCAACCCCTGGTAGTGTAGAGGTTAATGAAGGCTATACTTGACCAGTCTGGGTATAAAAGTCTCTCTTAGCCTGAATAAATTCGACTTAAAATAAATAGCATAAAATTATGAATGAGTTATCGTTTTCAAGGGATTAATCCTTCACCACAGCCTTAACATCCACACTGCAGTGGCTGTGTTATGGGTGGCATAGGAGGCTTTGTGGCTCCCCTTCCTCAGCTATTTGCGGTGCCTCTTTTAACTTTATGTTCTCTGTTATGTTATTCATGTAGCTGTAATGTCTACCTTATTTTCAGCAGTAGCAATGAAGAGGATGTATAGCTGTCTCGTGCAGAACAAATCGCAATAAGAAGAGACATCATGAAATCATCAAAGCCCCTTAGAATACGCTGCTAATGCTCAACATCACTGGGTGTGTTGTCCCCGTCCTGCCTCACCAGTTTTCACCATCCTAACCCATCCAGCCATCTCACACGTTTTTTTTTTTTTTTTTTTTTTTTTAAATAACAGAACGGAGGAAGGAAAAACAAATGGGTAAAAAAAAATAATACATACACCAGATTACTGGTGTCCTCTGTTCATAAAATATCTGTAACAGTTAGACTTGAACAGTTGTGGGTTGAAATTTGGAGGAAAACAACTCATGGGAAGCGAGTTCCAGAGAGATGCAGTTCGGGGAATGAAAGAATTCTGATAGGCAGAAGTTCTGCAATATGGTTGAGTGACATTCCAGTCATGAGCGCTACCAGATGCCCGTGTAGCACGAGGGAAGGCATGGAGAGGTGGCACCATGGACGCAACTTCGTCTGAGCATTTGCCAAAAAAGTATCTAAAATAATGCAAGGGAAGCAACATTCCTTCTTACTTGCAGGGGAGGTAGTTTATATGTAATGGCAGGGTTGTTAATGATTCTAACAGCTTTGTTCTGAATTTTGTCTAGTTGTCTTAATGCAACCTCGCCACAACCATTCCACAAGGGTGAGCAATATTCAAGCTGAGAGCGCACATGGCTCTTATAAATTATAGCTAACTGCTCATCGGCGAAGAAGTTACTGACTCTGTACAATAATCCAAGTTTCTTTGAGGCGGTTTTAGCAAGTGATCTGACATGAGAGGTCCAGCTAAGGGCACTGTTAAGTGAGACACCAAGAATTTCAATACTTTTGGAGATGGGAATATTAGTAGCATTGAAGGTAATGTACGAATCTGGCAATATCTGTCTATTAATTAACTGTATATATTTAGTTTTACTAGCATTAAAAGAGACAAGGTTGTTTTGTCCCCATTCACTGATTGTAGATAGATCTTGATTTATGGAGATGGCTGTACTGAGTTGAGAGGTAGAGATATTAGACTTTGTAAATGGATGTCTGAGTGTGAATGAACTATGTAGTGTTGAGTCATCTGCATATGAGTGAATGGGATTGTGAGTGACAGATAAGAGATCATTAATATGAACCAGAAATAGGGTTGGCGCCAGAACTGATCCCCGTGGCACGCCGGCGTTAATTGAGTAGACATTCGAATATACATCATCTACTTTTACTCTTATTTTCCTGTCACTAAGATAAGAAGAAATCAAAGGAACAAAAGACGCAAAAGACGTTAGTCCATAGCAAGGGAGTTTGGACAGCAGGGAACGGTGCCATACTCTGTCGAAAGCTTAAGAGATATCAAGAGCTACTACATGAGTTTCTCCAAAAAGATCAATTGATTGATGGATGGTATGAGTTAAGAGATTGAGTATGTCAATGGTGGATCTTTCGTGGCGAAAACCGTATTGTCTATCACTAATTAAGTTGTTGGATTCAAGATGTTTAACAATATGCTTATTAGTTAAAGTTTCAAATATCTTACCAAGAGAAGATGTGACAGCTATTGGTCTGTAATTGGAGGGGTCAGACGAACTTCCTTTCTTCGGAACTGGGTGGATATTGGCTTCTTTCCATGAATTTGGGAATAAAGAAATACGTATGCATAGTCTGAATAATTTAGCTAGAACAGAGGCAAGTTCAGGGGAACACTTTTTCAAAACAATTGGCGGAATTCCATCTGGGCCTGGAGCTTTGTTGGTAGGTAAATTGTCTAGGATGGATTTTACGTATCCTGTCTGTATTTTAAGTGGGGCAGTATCGGGAGAATCAAGTTCCAGTACTGGGACATTCTGGCTGGTATCGTCTATGGTAGAGTTTCTGGCAAATGTACTGGCAAAAATATCAGCTTTCCCACGTGGGTCATTTGTAATATTGCCATCTGAAGATTTTAGTGGGGGAATGGAAGATGACTTGTTAAAGTTATTATTGAAAGAATTAAGAGTTGACCAGAATATTCTATTGTCATTAGGGTTGTTAAGTAGTTTTGATGCTTGCTTTTGAAGAAAGTTTGATTTAGATAGATTTAATACAGCTTTTGCATGATTTCTAGCAATTTTAAATTGGGAGAGTGATTCAGATGTTTTTGATTTTAAGTAAGGGTTATATGCTAATGACTTTTGGGCTGTTGCTCTGGCACAATTACCATCAAACCATTTTGGAGAGTTTGATCTTTTAGTGAATTGTTGACTTGGTATGAATAAATCCATACCAGCTAGTATTAAGTCGGAAATGTGGGACTGGGTAGAATTGGGATCACTAGAGAAGAAAGACTGCCATGGAATATCAGCAAGATAATTTCTAAATCCATCCCAGTCTGCCCCGTCAAAGTGCCATCGGGTCACCCTGACAGATTCAGAATGGGGAGGTGTAGGAGGGTTAACTAATGAGGCTTTTATGAGATTGTGGTCAGAGGATCCAAGCGGTGACAGTACCTCTATCCTGTATTGATCTGGATTATTTGTCAAGAATAAATCCAAGAGATGGGCATTATGGTCAGGATTATCAGGTATTCTGGTTGGTTGCTTTACCAACTGGGTGAGATTAAACGATTCCGCAAACATCTCCCATTCTAGACCAGCGTCGTCAGTCCGGGCAGAATGCAATAACCATTCAACATTGTGTATGTTAAAATCACCCAAAATGGTAATTTCATTGCCAAGGGCAAGGTCAAGGTTACTCAACTGAGTGGATATGGAATCAAACACGCTGGGTTCCGAAGAAACATTGGGGGAACGATAAACTACACAAATATATTTGGTAATGTTTTGACAATTTAATTTATATAATGAGTAATCAAAACTGGATGAGGTGAAGTTTAAAACAGTGTCAACTGCATACTGGGATTTGATATAACAACAGGTGCCGCCCTTGTTACGGAAGTTTGTAAGGAGATGGTAACCGGGAAAACAAAATGGAGATATATCGGTAGAGGGTGAGATTTGTGGTTCTGTGAGGAAAAGGGCCAAAGGGGATATGGACTGAAGGAAAAAATGAACTGAGTTTAAATTTGTGGTAAGGCCGCGGATGTTGGTAAAGAATAAGGCCGCACCGTCACCTCTTCGCCGACGAGCATTCCCGGAAATAGCAACAGTCGCTGCCGGCACAGTCGCTTGATGGCGACCGGGAGGACCCTGTGCCTCCAACCCTACCCTGCCGGTGGTGGCAATCCGAGGTACCACCTCATTTGATAGTAAGATTGCAGCGGCCATTACCGTACTAAAGACGTGAATAGAAGGTGTGATATGTTATGCGCCTGTAGTGTGGTGTAGACAGTTGAAGGTAGAGGTAGTATGAGAGCATGCTGGCCTACCCTCTGTGTAAATGAATGCACTGAAAATGTTCAGCAAAGGGAGATGGTCAGGATCAAGTCCTGAGGGCTGGTGAAACGGGAGCTCCAGCTCTCCCTATCACCAGCTTGCTATCAACCTCGGGAATACTACTTCCCATCCAACATTCATTTTCTCTGCAACCAGTGGACAAATACAACTGCCATTATACACATGACATTAGAACCTCATTAACAAAACGTAATGTCTGCCACATTTCTTGGCCAGTATCATTTTGCCGGCCATATTGGAGCACTGTAGAGTGTAGACAAATATATTTAAGAGTTGTTTCCTAGAATTTTCACCTCAATAGAACTGGTTTTTGGCACACTTCTTTATGTGTTTCACCAAAAACGATCTGTAGTGAGGCGAGTAAATGAATGGACAGTGACAATTCGATGAATATGTAAAAATGAAATAACTATGTACTTAATGTTTGGTGATGAATAGGAGCAATGAACCCTGCATCGTATGTCAGTGTGCCATTCTTAAATGCCGAAATACAGTATATGGATTATATATGAATGTATTGCAGATTTTAGAAAAAAAATATATATAATGCTGCACAATTCCTCTAAGTTCAAATTAGTGGGACAAATGAAAATTTTTAGGCGAATAATATACAGGCCATAGGTCAAGAGCATTGTCAGCTCAAAGAGTTATAATCATAATCTGATTCTGGCCAAACTTGGAGGTGAGGCTGAGGGACAGGAAAAGGTGATGAGATTCAGTTTTGAGAATAATCAGTTAAAGGAAAAGATCATAGGATTAGTCAAATGTTCGGCCCTATTACTCAAAAAGTTTATTTTATTTGGATCAGTCTTGGTAGAAGGGTTTAAGGTTAGCCGAACACGAAATTCCTTCATTCTGAACACAGTAAATCAAAGGCCAGTGTTAGGGGATAAGGTCAGCTTAAACACTTTTGATCTGATTTGAACCAGATTTGGTGAAAGAGTTAAGGGTCATGTAATAGATGAAGTGATTCGATTTTGAGAGAAATAGTCAAAGGTCAAGGACACAGGACAATGTCAAAAGTTCGACCTTAAGGCCCGGCCATCCAGACGATCAGAGAGCACCTGTCATGACTGAGCACGTTGTCCCTCGGTTTGGAAGCGTGGTGACAAATCCAGCTATGAACAATAGATCAGAAACAGGGGAGGTTTTTCTGCGTATCACGTCTAACGATTATTTTCCAACAGTTTTATTACCATAATTCATCACCACAGGTGCCCCCTGGTCATGTGGCCGGGCCTTTAGACTAATTGTACGACGCGGTTGATGCACTCAAAACTATTTTTCTCCTTCACATTGCAAGTGCACGTGTTGGTCGGCGATTTTCCCCAGCCACTGATAATCCTGCGGTGCAATTTGCAAAATCTTTATACCGATGAGGGCTACTCTGAATTTTTATCACCTGTCTTTAGCAGGGCGAGGCGACTTAGTTCTTGTCTGTGTGTGTCTGTCTGTGTTTGTCTGTATGTGTATCTATCTGTTGCCAAAATAACTCAAAAATTTTGTCTACGAATTTTCACCAAATCATCAGGAAAAAGCAGCTGTGTGGACGTGCAGAGCCAATAACTTCCCGTGGGGATATGATCAAAGACGACAAAATGTCAGCTGTCATACAATTTTTAATATGGATTGGCTTTTGTGAAACGCGGTGACTGAATTCCGTAGATATTTGAGAATTTTCTTGAAATTTCGTTGGAAGGTAACTTGTACCTTAGCCAGCAACATATTTTGGCGGGCGATTAGCATTAGGCCCCCGAATGCTTTTGCTTCATTCACCCCTGAAACAGGTGCTGGATGGTGAGGTAACTTCTTTGCCACGTGGGTAAATGCACCTGCCTCAGACTTTCATCCGGCACTCCTAGTGTTAACATTAATGCAGATGTGTAAATTGCTGCTTGTACAGTATCATCATACTGTGTAAGGAAGGAATAAAAAACCTGATATAATGTTGTCTGAAGAAGAGGGTATGTGACTGTGAAATGTTTCAGGCTTCTGTCAAGGGATACAGCATTAGAACAATAAACAACTGAGGAAACATGAGAAGGACAGAAGGACTACCATACATTAACTAGAATAGCCAGGCTGCTTCTTACTGGACTTTATAGATATGGGCTAATTTAAAAACAAGAGGTGAAAGTATTTTCGTTTGACTTGACCGGACAATCTGGCAAAACCCCTTTCTTCTATCACTTGATCAGCATGGCGAAAGATTGATGCTGCCTGTCACTCTCTTATCGAAGAGAAGGTTCGGTTCTGCAGATCACGTGTTTCACGTATGTACTCTCTTGTACTACGGTACTATGTAGTTTTTCAGGGCGTAGACCTTCGGGACGGAAAGAGAAGGATGGTGCTGAAATTCTGCATTTTCCTAGAAACCCGTAGATCACAACCTTCATCTGTTGTCAGCGTGTCAGTCTGTCTTTCATTAGTCTCTCCGTGATTGTCAGTGAGATGTAAACTAATTTTGTTTGTATTTTGGATGAAATAATACTTAGATTAAGGTGCATTTCCAATAAGCTTCGAGTCGAAGACTTTTACTAAACATAGAAACTTAATTCCGTGTTCAAATAAGGAAAATAGATACCATTATTGTATTTTATCGTCGAATCTTCGAGTATCAGTGAAACACAAGAAGTGAACTAATTATGCTCTGGAAGGGCGAAGGGAAATTTGGTGGGAGGGTCTTGGGGCTGAGGTATATACACCATATATGTAAGTACAGCACAGATAAAGTTTTGACTTGCTCTGATGTCATAGGCGATTGAATGTTGACGTGCGTATTATTCATAAAAGTCAACGTGAATAGCTTATGGAGGTGGCTTAATTTGTGTATAGATACCTGGAACAATTGTAATAATTACCATGCACATTACCTCTATGTCATTGATGAGTGCTCTTAATTAGCACATTCATTTTTTTGTCAGACTAAATGCATATAATCTCGTGAAGTGCAGTAATGGTTGAAGCAACTGCAAGCAGCGAATCTACTATAAAAAAGGTCCGTCTATTTTATGAAGAGCGTTTGGGCGTTGTCTCTCTTGGGGAGTCCCAGTCTCACAGTGTTGCCATACTTTGTACTGGGCAACTTAATCAGATTAGATACAAGGCGCTAATGACAACTCTCCCTCCCAGCACACCACTCTCTCTCTCTCCTCTCTCTCTCTCTCTCTCTCTGCATATAGAAATTGCCTTTTATATAGATTTCTGTAAAAAGTCTATAGGCCTACACTTCTATGAATTTTTAGAATTTGAGGAAAAGCCTCCAGACTGACTGTCTGTCAGTCTTGTTGCGCTCTTATTCATTCCCTTTCTCCACGACCTTTCCCCCTACTCTCTGTTTCTGTCTGTCTGTCTCTGTCTGTCTGTCTGTCTGTTTGTCTCTGTCTCTGTCTGTCTGTCTCTCTCTCTCTAACATTATTTTTTATTATGACTGTGATTTTCTCCTTAAAGTGTGATGTTTATTTGTGGTTTATAACAGCTTTTGAGGGAACAATTATAGGTCCTCTGTTTGCCTTCTCTTCTAAAAAATACTTATTTACGTTGTAAATAAGTTCTTTTTCTCTACTGTGGAGCACACGAGAGCGAGTAGCAGGAGTAAGAGCATCCATCTCAGGTGGCAGCCAGAGTGGAAATGACCTGGATTAACACGGTCACTCTACCCTTACAAGCGTGGCAACGTTGGAAAGCAACGTTGCAAAGCAACGTTGCCAAGTGTTGTGGTATTTATAAAAAATAATTATTATTAAAAGAGAAAAAGAGGCATTTATAACACTATATAGCCTTATTAAAGAATTAAATATATATATACTGTAAATAAACTTCATTTAGAAGTAGTAAATAGCTGACATGGGACAGAAAGGTGTACACGTTTGGCAGAGAGGCGGCCTAGGAAATTCCCAAGAGGGACAACGCCCAAACGCTCTTCATAAAATAGACGGACCAAATAGGAGTACGGTTAAGAGCCGAGTAGGGATGGAATGCGGACTGGGACAGCAAGTTAAGGGGGTGAAAGGAGGTGAAAATGAAAAGGGTAGGGTGAAATAATTGTTTGCGGGATGTGGAAGAGGTAGGGTGAAATTAGTTAATCTCTTCACTTCGACAAGATGTTTATAAAATTAAAAATTTCGTCTGAAGGCAGCTAGCATTAAATAAGAACGTCAGTGTACGTAAAAAGTAAGGAATATGTATGTGCTGGTGAGGTAAAAGTTTCTGCCTCGCACAAGCCTCCCTTGGGAAGGGGAACGAATGCCTTCCCTGTGGGAAAGGGATTATCCTACAGGGTGGTACTGTAGAGGGCGTTTGTGAGATTGGAGAAAAATTCTGTGCAGGAGAATAGGGATTATTCTGACGGCTATCATATCAGTACAGTCGTAAAGACTTGTCATACGTATTGGAAATCCAAAACCGATTTATCTTCCTTTTTTTTTTTTTTTTTTTTAAGTGGTGGTGGTGGTGGCAGTATATTATTTTTGTGGGATGCAGTGCAGTAGTAATCACATTCTAGGCGTTTCATTCCATATTGTGCCAGGTGATAGAATTGTTTCTTTGGTTCTGTTGATGAAACTATTAATCTTCTGTAGTTCAAGTCTTGGACTTTTAGCTAATTAATATAATTATAACATTCATCTTAATAATTGCTATAAATCAGGGATCTTACATTTGGATAATAATAGGTAAGACATTGAATGTACGTATATTTTTATATGTACACACACACTCACACACACACACACACACACATATGGGCCTAATTATAGGTAGATGGATAGATAGATAAACAGATAGATATACAGATACATATAGATAGATATACAGTAGATTATATATTATAATGTTTTTCAGGTGGTAACTAAATTCAGTATTTCTTGTGATGCGTTGCGAGGAGAAAAATTACTAATAGAAAAGTGTAGACCTGAATTTAATGTAGCTTATAATACATAATGGATTTTTTGTTCGAATATATATATATATATATATATATATATATATATATATATATATATATATATATACTGGTAGCTGATTTAGGCTTGTTTGCGTCAGGGTTTGAGTTCCAACATACAGGTTGATTTGGTTTTGTTTCAGTTGGGGGTTTGAGTAAGTTACTAGGGTCTACTCTGAGTGGTTCTTGGCATTTCTCTTTGGACTTGATAGCTACTGGGTGGAGTGCAGTTTTTCTTTACTACTTGGTTTTAGCTTTTTTCAATAATGTTCTTGCTTGTTCTATTTATCATGCCTTTGCTGACAGTATAGGACAACTTTAGTACCTGATGATGGCCTGAGGAAGGCCGAAATTTTGTGATTGATTTTGTTTGGGAGAATAGGCTATTTACCACATTCTTTTCATTAGGTACTTCCTTGGAGGTTGCGAAATCCACTATATATACATATATATATATATATATATATATATATATATATATATATATATATATATATTCCTTTTATCCAGAAAATTGCTGTGAATTGCGTAGAATATCACTGCTATGTTTCCGTGTAGATATCAACACTCAGTGCAGGCTCTGTTTCCACTATAAATATTATTTCCCTAATAGTAAAGTACACACGAGACTCACTGTTCTATATGTTAAGTTTCACAATATATTGTCTAAAACGAAGGCAAAAGACATGAGAGCTGCTTCAGCTTAAAAGGAGCTAATCTTTGTTGGCAAAAACTGTGATGAAAGAAATTAAAGTATGTTATGGTCCTTTCACCGCAAGAAGTCCGTTCAGGGTGGGGCCCACCTGGTGAATCACCTCTAGCGATGCTGCCAAATCAACCGTAGTACATGCCTCTCTCTCTCTTATTTCCTATCTATGTGCTACTTGAAATTGTTTTTTATATTCTGTATATAGTAAAGGAAGCTATATAGTACATTGAGTATCACTTTTTAGAATTATAACAACGATTTGAATGAATTCTACGACACGTGGCAGTGCTTTTTTCCCATGTTGCCACGCCGTAGAGTTGCCAATTTGACCACCAATTATCGGATTATCACCTACCCCCATCCCACCTCTCTCTCTCTCTCTCTCTCTCTCTCTCTCTCTCTCGTCAATATAACAGAAAGTTCTGATGACGAAGAAAATTATGATTAAAGATCAGAGAGAGGATTAGGCCTACAGGGGAAACATCTTAAAAATAAAACGCGCCTAGACTTTTACCTCATAAGTGGTGTGGGAAAAAAATTGGAAATAAATAATACATATACAATATATATATGTATATATATATATATATATATATATATATATATATATAGAGAGAGAGAGAGAGAGAGAGAGAGAGAGAGAGAGAGAGCGAGCGAGAAACAGGTGTGATGTTGGTAGGTTGGGAGACAGAGTGATAATCCGATAATTGGTGGTCAAATTGGCAACGTCGCACTCGGGGGAATTCCAAATTCTGCCACACCCTGAACGGACTTCTTGCTGTGAAAGGACCATAGTCAGTAATCCTCGCCCAGATACGAGAGAGAGAGAGAGAGAGAGAGAGAGATACAACACTGGAACTAATCTGACACCTTTTCACTGATCCAGCATCCCATACACACGTCACACTGAGGCATATCTCGATGGATCAGGATGTTCCTTTCCACCTAACCGTAGTAATAGCCTATATGTTGTATAATTTACCATGGTATATTATTCTCTTGTGTGGTACAATAAGTACGGTACGGTACCGGTACCTTTTTTTTTTTTTGTAATCACTCTGCTTGGCATAAATGACGTAATAGGATATTGGTACACTAGTGTGCTATTTTGGCTTATATGAAAATTATATCTGTTAAACGCATTCAGAATTTCGACTATGTATGCTTTATGTTCTCGCTGCATACATGCGATTCGTCTCATGTCAGGAGTAATTGAAATGACATTAGTGGTGAATAACAGGGTAACACCACAAGCGCAAAATTATATCAATAACGAGGGAAAAAGAGCGTTGGGGGCCGAGTGCTAATCGCCCTCCAAAAGCTACAACAAACCAAATTAGAAGAAAATATATCTATCTGATGCTGAGATATTGGCCAAAATGCAATTTGATATATGGCTTCCGGCATTCGGTCGTCATTGCTCAAACCCTAACCAGAAGTTACTCACTTCTGCCCAAACACATACTCGCTATTACGTGAAGGTTTGGTGAAAATTCGTCCACAAACTTTCGAAATATTTTGGGAACACACACACACACACACACACACACACACACACACACACACACACACACACACACACACACACACACGTACCGACAAAAACTATATCGCCTAGCACTGCTAAAGGCGGTCGATTATGAAGAGATGCCATATATCTTCACTGCACAAGAAAAGTCCCCAGTTAATTCAGTCCTGCCACTACACTGTTGCCAGTGGGGCTTGAACAACATTCGTACCGACCCACCCGTATCACGGCCACTTAGACAGGTGTTTGTGACTACCATTTCCTTTTTTCATCCACGCCCCCGGAACCCCACCACAGCACTTTATCTCATCCTCTATTCCTCCTTCTTGAACGCATCTCTCCTCACCCTCTCCTGTACGCTCCTCACCTCATCTGATCCCCTTTGCTCTCAATTCCCTCCCCCACCCCCCCACATTCCTCTTAATTTTGTCTTCAACCATCAAACCCTTCGCCCGGGTTAAATTCCCGCGGGACAGACTCGAGACTTTCAGACAAGGTATTGTTTACCCCAGTCTGTTCGTATCTAGATGTGAAATACGAACGTGGATTGTGAAGTCGATGGTAACGTGTCATAGTCTGGGGAAGGTTTCGAGTTTAACAAACATTGATTATCTAGGTTAATGACCCTCGTGTAATCCACAGGTATTAATCTGTTCTTCTTCTCATCTACATCTACCCCGCATTACATAGCTCCACCCTGTTCTACGAATCCAAGCCTTTCTCCACCCCACCCTTTTCTTATTTCCTCCCCTCCCACATCCCGTTCCTCCCTATCTCTTCCTGTTATTTTTAGCCTTGTTACATCTTTTATTAACCTCTCGTCTCCCACCACCTCTTGCAGTTTCTCTCCGCTTCGCCATACTCCATGCTCGCCCAACTCTCTCATCTTACGCCACCCTACCACTGATACACCTCTCCTCATCGCGCGCCATCCCACGTCACGCTTCCCTCTATCTTCGTCCCTACTCACCCTTCTCTGCACATTTCTTCAACCAAATCAGTTCCTCGTCCCATCGTTCTCTTATCCTCTTTGCATTTCAACCTTCTCTTCTCTGTTCCTAACATCGACATACTGGTTACCTCGCCCTTTCACATTTTACTCTTCCTCTCATCTTACTTTATCAAACTTGTATTCCTTTCAAAGCAGTCTATTCCTCTCCTCGTCCCACTCCACCCTTCTGAATGCCCTTACCCCTATTTCTCTTTCCACCTCACACTCTTCTGTTGCTTTATCACGTCACTTTCCCACTCCTTATTTCTCTTCATCTCCCCCATTTCACACTCTCCCTAAACACCCTTCCTCTCATCGCATTGTACACACACCCTATTTATCTCCCCACCTTACACTCTTTCTCGTAATACCGCTGTTCTCACCACCTCACTCTCGCACTTCATAAGACACCACCCCATCCACCCCACACCGATCCAGCTGTATCTAAAGTATATGCTACAGGCAGACTGTGAAATCAGTCATTTCGTGCAATGCCGAGCCAAATAGTAAAATGAGTGTAAATTGGGGTGGGTTAATTTAGTTTAGGTTAACTTAGGCAGTGGTTAGGTTAGGCCGGGATAACCCAGGTAAAGGTTAGGTTAGGTTAGGTTAAGCTACGTTGCATTAGGGTAGGTTGGGCTAGGTTACATAAGGTTAGGTTAGGTTAGGTTAATTTAGATGAATGCTAAATTATGTTAAACGTTCATCTTAATTAATCTAACCTAATTAACCTAGCCTAACCTAACCTAAAATTTACCTAGACTATCCCAGCTTAACAAAACCGCTGCCTATACTAACCTAACCTAAATTAATCCATCCCAATTTGCACGCATTTCACGAACTGACGAGGCATTTCACGAAATGACTGATTTCAAAGTCTGCCTGTAACATAATTATATACCATTGTACTCCACCTCACCCATCCTGTACCATCCAAACCCTATACATCGCTGGATTCACCCACCCCACCCGTCTCACATCGACATTCTTCTATATACCACTGTACCATTCCCATCCCACTACACCCATCCGCCATCCCAGACAGCTCTAGTGTCATTAATACATCACTTGGTCCTGCCCATCCCAACTCACCCTACCCAGACTGCTCACTCACTAAATAGACTCCCAATCACTGCCTCACTCACCCTCACATCTGACATTGACTGACTGGCTCTGGTGGTGCTCACAGATTGGAAAACAAGCGGGCAGATGGCAGGGGCAGGCAAATTTTCTGATGAGTTTCTTTGATGAAACCGTCATTCTCTAATGCTGGAGTTGGCAAGGCTTGGGTACATTAGTGTATATGACATGGTTGGGTTTTGATTACTGCTAGCAGGAATTATGGACGCTTGGACATTACATGGTTGAGTTTTGATTACCTCCCGGGTTTACTGATTTACTAGGCCACTTAGAAACATTAGAAGTATATTAAGGGTGTGGTAATTTGATTACCTTCAGCTGGACGCAGGCACGTTAGGGTATAAGACGGCTAGGTGTTCACTACTCTTAGCAAGACTTAAGCACGGTGGGATGTTTGGAGGCTGAACTATGATTACAGACTTTTTTTTTTTTTTTTTTTTTTTGATACTATACCTTTCAGATACATCTTACAAAGAACAACTGGATTTTGTTTACGTTTAGCTGGGATTAAGTATGACTGGAAGTAAAGCTGCTTGATTTTACTTTGATATAGGAGGCTGATCAGGGAATTAGTTGGCTGGATGTGGATTACTTCCGGGACTTACGTAAAGAAGGGAAGAAAGCGGCTGAGTACTTTGTACTTCAAGTACGTGGATTGGGATAAAAGACAACTTTGGTTTATTATCCTTTTAAAATATGCGAGTAACATGAAGTAAGGCGGCTGGATATTTGTACATTTAAAAGTCAGGCAAGGATATTTGATGGCTGGGCTTTTTATTATTTTCAAGAAAATATTTGTACATTAAGATTTAAGACGTCTGGGTTTCGATGAATATAAGGAGGATTTATTTGGTGAAAGACATCCAGAATACAATACATATCAGTAGACTCTATTTTCCCTCTCTGAGACTTAGATATGTATAGATTTAGGAATAGTTATATCCAATAGCGTATAACGCAGCTGGAATCTGCAGATCAAACGTCTTCACTTAGTAGCAGATTCCAAGGCTTTCCTGCTGCAATGACGAAGAGCCGTATTTCTTATAAAAAGAATAATAACAGCGCATGTTTATACTGACATATAATCGAATATTGATGAATGTAATAGTACGATAGACGTTGAAGGTGGTTTTGTTCCTCAGTGTACCCTGTGGAGACGTCCCAGTGTACTCATGAGAGTACGGAACTGTTGTACACTGCGGCCTGAATCAGATAAGGGCCGAATTATAGACAGCATAGAAGATTTCGTAACGCCTCTTCCGTGGCGATTTATTTTGCATATAACGCCTTAAAAACGGACCTGTTTGCACTGAGGCCGAATCAGACAAGGGTTTAATTGCACAGGCCAACAAACACACATTTTTATGTAGTTTCCCAGGATGTTTGAACGAATTTAGGGCATTTTGGGGGTGCTGAATCCAAAAATGCCATTTAAATTGCCGAATTGGCTCTAGTCTTCGAGTAATGCACGCCCCTCAAATTATGATTTAACCCCAATAAGTGGGAGTATCCAGATTTGGAATCAGCAAGGCTACCTGTGCCCACATCGACGTTCCCATACCAGTGTTTACCTCACTGTCTGACCTTCCATCGTCAGATTTTGAAGAAATGCAGGACTTGGAGTGTAGGACAGGTGGTGGCATTGGAAGAGAATATGAAGAAAGCATTTTAACACCCAAACAGTTCTCCCAAGAAGAGCTCAGTGATCTGATACGGGACCTGTGTGTCAAAGCAAACATCTGAACTTTTAGCATCCAGGCTAAAAGAAAAGAACTGTCTAAAGCCGGAAACTAAAATAACAGCTTATCAGACAAAGAGGAGGCACTTCTTCCTTACTTCAGCCAAGATGAAGACCTTGTGTCCTGCAATGACAACCCTAGACATCTTCTCCAAATATGAATGCCCGAATATCGACCAGAAGATTGGCAGCTTTTATAGACAGCTCCAACAGAAATTTATAATGTGTTTTATTGCATAATGGTAACCGCTATGCATCTCTTTCATTTGCTCACTCAACAAAACTTAAAGAACATGAAAATATCATAATGATCTTGCAAAAAGTCTGCCGTCATGAGCAACAGTGGTCTAGCTGTGTTGGCCTAAAGATGGTGAACGTCTTGCTTGGACTACAAAGTGGATACATGAAGTACCCTTGTTTCTTCTGCTTGTGGGATAGAACAAAGCAAGATCATTGGAAAAAAGTGACACGGCCTTCAAGAGAAAACATGATTGTAGGTGTCGCGAACATCATCAACGAGCCATTGGTTGACAGAGGAAAAATCACTCTCCCACCACTCCATATCAAGCTTGGACTGATGAAGCACTTTGTTAAGATCTTGAACAAAGATGGCGATTACTTCAAATACATATGTAGATCGTTCTCTGGACTGAGTATTGAAAAACAAAAAGCAGGAATCTTTGATGGTCCTGAGATTCGTAAACTCATCAAAGATTTGAATTTCACAGAATCTATGATTGATGTTGAAGCCTGTGCCTGGTGCAGTTGTCTCAGTTGTCAAGAACTTCTTGGGTAACCACGAAGCAGACAAGTTTGAAGAATTCGTGCAAAAAATGAGAGTAACTTAAAAAATTTGGGTGCTAATGTGATAATAGAGTTACACTTTCTCCTTAACCACTTGGACAGATTTCCACCGAATCTTAGTGATTTGAGTGTGGAACAAGGGGAGAGATTCCATCAAGATATAAAAGTGATGGAGGAAAGTTATCAAGACAGATGGGACAGACACGTGATGGCAGACTACTGCTGGAACCTTCAACGTGATTGCTCTGATGGCTGACACAAAAGAAAATCGTACAGATAGCGTTTATCTATGATTTAATTTTGATTAGGCCTACCCAAATCAGCTTATCGGTACTTTGCTTTTATGGTATTGTACCCAATACAACGCCATAAGGATTTAATGTGTTTACTTTTGTATTATTTGAGACAGTTTCCACATTATTTGTGGGTAGACTATGCTTGAGTATTATTATTATTTTGCATTTATTGTGTTTTTCAATAAGGTTCTGAAATTTAATGATCAAAATGAACGTAAAATTTATTCCTGGATTAAATCTAAAATTTGTTAGATGACCAAATGCCTAAAAAACAATTAAACCTCAAATTTATATACGTGAAAATGACAGGAGTTCTGAAGGCTGAGCGAGATAAATTCTCAAATATGGTGGCATCCATTATCTATGAAATCGGAGCCAATCTGGCAAAACCGATGCCATATTCGTAATCAGCGCCAGTCACCCTAAAATCGCTCTAATATTATTGGCAATAAAATTAGTGTTGACCAGTGGATTATAGGTGTCATAGAAGTTTACATAACACCTCTTTTTTGACTTTTTACTTTGCATATAACACTTCAACATTTTCTTGCAAGCTGTTCCTGTCGTTGAATACCGACATGGTTCCCCTTAGTAATACACAGGATGATATTGAGGTGAATATACAGAATAAATCGCTAAGAGAGAACTATTGCACAATTTTTAGTGTCACTTGTGTGTTGAGGTAAATTGTTCCATCGTGCACAGGTAAGTCCAGACATAAATTCACACAACACCCACCTTCATTAGATTACGTTCTCTGCAACCCGTCTCTCACCGACAGACTAAATGTTAATGACAGCGAGAAAAGGTTCGCCCAGAGCGTGATCCAGTGAACCAGCGTGTTCTTTTTCCACTTCATATCCCGACCTACACTAACTGACAGTTTACATCAGGATGTGTCTGATTTTGGCCTGGGTGGGGGGACTCCCTTAGCGTTGGATACCACCCTCTGGAAATCGCCGCAGTTTTGATTTTTTGATTTTTTTTTTTTTTCAGTCTGTCTTTTTCTCTGGCGCCACAGCATGTGAGGGGCGGCCTAGACAAAGGCCCTCTTTAGAGTTATTGTTTTCCCTGTTCAGTAACGACGCCTTTTCCCGCGGCACAACACCAGCCTCCCTTACAGTTTCTCGCACTCATTTCGTCCTCTGTCTGTCTCAGCTTTTCTACGCCATTTCTTTCACGCATTCTGCGGGGCAGCTACTAACTCTCCTTTCACTCAACGTGGCAGAATACCTTATTGTTTATTTTTGTTTCTTCTTCTTCTTCTTCTAATAACAATAATATTAGTAAAATAATAATAATAATAATAATTATAATAATAATAATAATAATAATAATAATAATTATTATTATTATTATTATTATCATCATCATCATTATTATTATCAGGTCACCTTTTCAACAACGTCAGTGCATGGATCATATTATCACGAATTTTTCTTATCTGTCTGTTCCTCTTTGTTACTCCACAGACACTTCTAAGGTAACTTGTTTCGTTTCCTCTCTCTCACTGTTAAATTTGTTTTATGCCGTAATACTTTCATCGGTTACAAATTATCTGCATAGCATCTCTGTCTAGCATTGCGTTTGTTGTACTGGGTATAAATCTATGATCTGTCTATAAGCATTCTTTCTTACTTCACTTAACATATGACAGTCAAGGTTGTTTTTGTGTTTTGCAGTAGGCCTACTTATTCTTTTCATTACCAGTGGGCGGGTCATATTCTTCCATCATCTGCCTGAAAGAAATTACGAGTTCTGTACCTCAGCTTCTCTGAGGAAAACTCGGGTCTGTCATTTCACCGGAGTTTCTTGGCATTAATCTTCTCGTGGAACATTTTCAAATCTCGAGCCTTAGTAATGACTGTGTGCGTCATATCAGTCGCTTCATATTAATACGTGGTGGTGCGCCAGTCCTGAGATTAGATATGCAGAGTAAAGCATAAATATATGTTACAGATTTTGCTACTCGCTGTGCTGTATATTTTGAAACATAAGACGAGGAAACTTGAAACACCGTACTGTATGTTCTCTTTTCTTTGAAGCTTCTATCATCAACCTACATGAAGAAAATCGTGTTCTGTTAGCCAAACGATTTTATTCAATACAGTCTCTTCACAGTTATATGTTGTTCAAAGTAGTGAGATAATAAGGTGATTGTACCGAGATGAAAGATGGAGGAAGTGGGTTTTTGAGGCATTAAGAGTAATAACGTTCCTTCTGCCATACACAAAACTAAAGGGCAAACCATAAAATAGGTGCGCCAAACCCTCATTCCGATATCGTTGTACTGATCATTGTGATGGACGCTGTGAGAAGCAGGTGGAAAAGTGAAAGGTGGTCATAAGAGTACGAGTGCACAGGGATAGATGTACTGTACGGCTCAGAAAGTCATTGACGACCAGCAGAAAAGCGTGGGCGAAAGAACGAAGCCTTGAGAAATACCGCTGATGACAGTTTTTAAAGAACAGTGATCGACTACGACTGCAAATATATGACAGCCGGTGAGGAAACATGAAGCTAAAAAAGAGGGACAATGATCGTTGGGGTGCAATTTGGAAATTTAAGAACTGTGGCAGCCTTTGTAGAGAACCTTCGAAATGTCTCGGATTTCACCAAAATCCAGAAAAGAAGATAACTAGGAGACAGGTAGGAATTTGACAGACTTTTGAAATATAAGACATTAAAGCAGATGGGCGATAGTTTTATGTATGGAAGATGTCACCATTCTTTCTGTATTTGTGCTCATTCCCTTCGTGTTTCTCCTTTCTCTCTTCTTTTGCTTTCTCTGCCGTTCACTCTCTGTCTTTCCTTTCTCCTTTTGATTATAGGTGTGTCAATCCCTCCCCTCTCTTTGTTTGCTGTGCCTTATCGCTCCATCCCTGTATTTCCTCTCCTTCTTCACTTTCTCATTACTTTTCTTCTTTTACGCTCATCCTTCGATTTCTGTTATTCTCTTCGTTCCTCCTAATTCTTTGGTCACTTTCCGTATTATTCTCTACCTTCCTTTCTTACTTTGCTTTCATTGCCGTCCTTTCTCATCTTTTCGATTGGTTTCGTCGCTTCGTCGACCATTCTCTTCACTCATTTCCATTCTTCCTTTCATTTCTCTGTATGTTATCATTTTCTGTTCGCATTATTGCATCTCTTTATATCCCTTTCTATCATTTTTTCACGTCCCTCATTTCCTATCATTCTTCCCTTTGTCTCACTCGTTCTCACCCTTTCCTGTCTTCCCCCCGCTCTCTCTCATTCCATCCCTTCCAATCCATCCTTCGTTTCCTTTCTTTCATTGCTTTCATTGTCACTCCCTCCCTCCATTCTAGGTTTTCGTCCTCCTTACTATACACTTATACAATTCTTCATTTTATTTACCTGCCCAAACTATTTTCCATCATATCCTCCAGCCCTCCATCTCCTAAATTCTCACTTCGATTCCTCTACCGTTTCCTTCTTACATTTTCAGGTGCCCTCCTCTTACATGCTAGTTCAGTTTCTTAATCGTCTTCCTTCTCCCTCTCCCTTACATATTTTCCTCTTCTCTGTCCAACTTCTTCCTTCTTCGTCTCCCCGTAACCTTGTTGTTTTCCTGACTGTCTTTCTTTCCTTTCTCTTCATTCCTCCATCTCTGTATTCTTCTGCCGTCTCCGTCTGTCTCTAATCTTGTCCCTTTCCTCACACCTCTCCTCCATTCCCTCCATCTCTAATCATTTCTGTTTGTTGCTTTTCCCATCTCTTCCCATCTCAGTCGAATTTTTCTGTACATCTCTCTAAACCTCCTTTCCCGTCACTGTTTTTTTTCTTCTCCATTATTCCACACCTCCCTTTCCATGTCTTCCGCTTCTCCTCGTCTCTGCTTAACTCTGTCTTTTATTTTTTTTATCTCCAACTCTCTTCAATTCCCGCTTCCTTTTCAGTCTCCTCCTGCCTCCCTGCCTCTGGGTAACATTGTCTTATTGTCGTTGCCCTCCGCTGTGCGTCTCCCACAGGAATCCTTTTACCTTCAGTTTAGGACGGCCTGGCTTGTTTCAAGACCGGCAAACGTGATGAATGCACTCCAGGGTATCTGTTGTCGGGACTCTCTCTCTCTCATATATATATATATATATATATATATATATGGACGTATGTGTGAGTATATATTGTATGTGCTGGCGCTCACTTACTCTTGGGTACGTTTGTACGAGCAGTGTCTGGTACGGTATCGTTTCCAGGTATAGGTGTTACGTATACAATGGAGACAGAGGTATCGTAATGTAACTTCATTGAAGGCTTTATCTAACCAGGCCGCTTGTATATTCTCTCCAGAAGTAAAGTACATTCATATCGAGACAGCAAGTGCATAACAAGACAGACGTATTCCTATGGATAAGTAGTTTTATGTTACTGTCTATAAAACTTCTATAATTTTTCTCAGCCGGACAAGATGGTTGCCAGTTCTTTTATTATATTCGTAGATTTAAGGTATTTGTGGCAGTTTTCTCTAGGGATCTCTACTAAATTTTGCCAGTACTATTGGAACTGCAGCCTATTTTTTGAAAATGATCTCCATATGTTTGCCATTTGCGAATTTCTGAAGTCTTTTGAGGGCAAATATAGCAGCCTTCATAGATCTGATATATTTCTGTCCAGGTTCATTCCAGTCTATGCTCGTTCCTTTCTTCACTCCCTTTCTTTGTTCATATTGCTTATCCAGACTTATCTTCTCTTCTGAATAATTGTAATATTTTTGTAATTGTTTCAATACGTCAGTCACATCTTGGCAGCATACGAAAGGAACTTGTTACTGTTGCCTGAATGTATCAAGAGCGATTTTTTAAGACAGACAGACAAACAGAGAAGAGGGGTCGAGACTTTTGAATACTTCTATGATGACCTAACTATAATTTCAGAGTGGAGGGGAAAAATGCAATTAATGCCTCAGAAACCCATTTCCTGCATCTTTCGACCCGTCAGAATCATTCACTGGAATATCTTTTATATTAACAACTCAATTATGAACTTAATTATCTCTTAATATTCTTCGGGTTTCCCCATCTAGGGACCTATCATGGAAAGATCGTTTTTGCATCATGCCTTGCAAAATCCGCTTCCAAAAGATTAGTTGTGCTAAGTTTGTTGTGTACTTTCTTTACCCCTGTACAGCACCTTATATTAGCCTCTGAGTGGAGTACAGATCAAATGTGTTGGTGGGGGTGGGGGGTCCTACATACAGCTCCTCCAAACAGAGAGTCTGAGGCTTTTCTTCTCATATCACTCTCTCTCTCTCTCTCTCTGCCACAGCGTTGCGTCTTTATCCCTTTACTCTAGCTACTGTAGGGTACTTCAGTGGTCACTACTCTTCTGATTTATACGAGCATGCTTGCATCCCGCCTCTGTTTCGGCAGGAGCGTACCATCAGTCAGGCAGTGCATCCTCAACTCTTTTATGTCCAACTCTCTAATGCAAAAGTTAATCGATACTCTTAGTCATTCATGTATGCAATACGTCAGCTCTGGAACTGTTGTCCTCAGTCTGATTTCCCGCTGCTTATGACCCTCGGCCTTTTAAATGCAGTTTGTTCAGACATCTTGAATGGATCTTGAATGTATTTTTTTTTCTGTTTTCCTTGGAAAGAGCAACATCGCAGACTCTGAGCCTTTGGTTCTTTCTTCGTTGCATTGAACTGTAATGTACAGCTTTGGCATGAGGGACGCTCCTGCGTTTGTGCTCTCCTATCGTGTTTTTCTTTTTGCCTTCCACCTTATCTGTTTTTTTTTTTTTTATAAATAACAGAACGGAGGTAGGAAAAACAAATGAGTAAAAAAAAAAATAATCCATACACCAGATTACTGGTGTCCTCTGTTCATAAAATATCTGTAACAGTTAGACTTGAACAGCTGTGGGTTGAAATTTGGAGGGAAAAAACTCTGGGGAAGCGAGTTCCAGAGAGATGCAGTTCGGGGAATGAAAGAATTCTGATAGGCAGAAGTTCTGCAATATGGCTGGGTGACATTCCAGTCATGAGCGCTACCAGATGCCCGTGTAGCACGAGGGAAGGCATGGAGAGGTGGCACCATGGACGCAACTTCGTCTGAGCATTTGCCAAAAAAATATCTGTAAAATAATGCAAAGGAGGCAACATTCCTTCTTACTTGCAGGGGAGGTAGTTTATATGTAATGGCAGGGTTGTTAATGATTCTAACAGCTTTGTTCTGAATTTTGACTAGTTGTCTTAATGCAACCTCTCCACAACCATTCCACAAGGGTGAGCAATATTCAAGCTGAGAGCGCACATGACTTATAAATTATAGCTAACTGCTCATCGGCGAAGAAGTTACGGACTCTGTACAATAATCCAAATTTCTTTGAGGCGATTTTAACAAGTGATCTGACGTGAGATGTCCACCTGAGGGCACTGTTAAGTGAGACACCAAGAATTTCAATACTTTTGGAGATGGGAATATTAGTAGCACTGAAGGTAATGTACGAATCTGGCAATATCTGTCTATTAGTAAACTGTATATATTTAGTTTTACTAGCATTAAAAGAGACAAGGTTGTTTTGTCCCCATTCACTGATTGTAGATAGATCTTGATTTATGGAGATGGCTGTACTGAGTTGAGAGGTAGAGATATTAGACTTTGTAAATGGATGTCTGAGTGTGAATGAACTATGTAGTGTTGAGTCATCTGCATATGAGTGAATGGGATTGTGGGTGACATAAGAGATCATTAATATGAACCAGAAATAGGGTTGGCGCCAGAACGGATCCCTGCGGCACGCCGGCGTTAATTGAGTGGAAATTGGAATATACATCATCTACTTTTACTCTTATTTTCCTGTCACTAAGATATGAAGAAATCAAAGGAACAAAAGACTTTAGTCCATAGCAAGGGAGTTTGGACAGCAGGGAACGGTGCCATACTCTGTCGAAAGCTTTAGAGATATCAAGAGCTACTGAATAAGTTTCGCCAAAAAGATCAATTGATTGATGGATGGTATGAGTTAAGAGATTGAGTATGTCGATGGTGGATCTTTCGTGGCGAAAACCATATTGTCTATCACTAATTAAGTTGCTGGATTCAAGATGTTTAACAATGTGCATATTAATTAAAGTTTCAAATACTTTACCAAGAGAAGATGTGACAGCTATTGGTCTGTAATTGGAGGGGTCAGACGAACTTCCTTTCTTCGGAACTGGGTGGATAATGGCTTCTTTCCATGAATTTGGGAATAAAGAAGTACATATGCATAGTCTGTATAATTTAGCTAGGACAAAGGCAAGTTCAGGGGAACACTTTTTCAAAACAATTGGCGGAATTCCATCTCGGCCTGGAGCTTTGTTGGTAGGTAAATTGTCTAGGTTGGATTTTACGTATCTTGTCTGTATTTTAAGTGGGCCAATTTCGGGAGAATCAAGTTCCAGTACTGGGACATTCTGGCTGGTATCATCTACGGTAGAGTTTCTGGCAAAGGTACTAGCAAAGATATCTGCTTTCCCACGTGGGTCATTTGAAGATTTTATTGGGGGAATGGAAGATGACTTGTTAAAGTTATTATTGAAAGAATTAAGAGTTGACCAGAATATTCTATTGTCATTAGGGTTGTTAAGTAGTTTTGATGCTTGCTTTTGAAGAAAGTTTGATTTAGATAGATTTAATACAGCTTTTGCATGATTTCTAGCAATTTTAAATTGGGAGAGTGATTCAGATGTTTTTTATTTTAAGTAAGAGTTATATGCTAATGACTTTTGGGCTGTTGTTCTGGCACAGTTGCCATCAAACCATTTTGGAGAGTTCGATCTTTTAGTGAATTGTTGACTTGGTATAAATAAATCCATACCAGCTAGTATTAAGTCACAAATGTGGGACTGGGTAGAATTGGGATCATTAGAGAAGAAAGACTGCCATGGAACATCAGCAAGATAATTTCTAAATCCATCCCAGTCTGCCCTATCAAATTGCCATCGGGTCACCCTGACAGGTCTAGAACGGGGAGGTGTGGGAGAGTTAACTAATGAGGCTTTGATGAGATTGTGGTTAGAGATCCAAGTGGTGACAGTACCTCTATCCTGTATTGATCTGGATTATTTGTTAAGAATAAATCCAAGAGATGGGCATTATGGTCAGGATTATCAGGTATTCTGGTTGGTTGCTTTACCAATTGGGTGAGATTAAACGGTTCCGCAAACAGCTCGCACTCTAGACCAGCGTCGTCAGTCCTGGCAGAATGCAATAACCATTCAACATTGTGTATGTTAAAATTACCCAAAATGGTAATTTCGGTGCCAAGGGCAAGGTCAAGGTTACTCAACTGAGTGGATATGGAATCAAACACACTGGGTTCCGAAGAAGCATTGGGGTAATGATAAACTACACAAATATATTTGGTAATGTTTTGACAATTTAATTTATATAATGAGTAATCAAAACTGGATGAGGTGAAGTTTAAAACAGTGTCAACTGCATATTGGGATTTGATATTACAACAGGTGCCGCCCTTGTTACGGAAGTTTGTAAGGAGATGGTAACCGGGAAAACAAAATGGAGATATATCGGTAGAGGGTGAGATTTGTGGTTCTGTGAGGAAAAGGGCCAAAGGGGATATGGACTGAAGGAAAAAATGAACTGAGTTTAAATTTGTGGTAAGGCCGCGGATGTTGGTAAAGAATAAGGCCGCACCGTCACCTCTTCGCCGACGAGCATTCCCGGAAATAGCAACAGTCGCTGCCGGCACAGTCGCTTGATGGCGACCGGGAGGACCCTGTGCCGCCAGCCCTACCCTGCCGGTGATGGCAATCCGAGGTACCACCTCATTTGATAGTAAGATTCCAGCGGCCATTACTAAAGACGTGAATAGAAGGTGTGATGTGTTATGCGCCTGTAGTGTGGTGTAGACAGTTGAAGGTAGAGGTATTATGAGAGCATGCTGGCCTACTCTCTGTGTAAATGAATGCACTGAAAATGTTCAGCAAAGGGAGATGGTCAGGATCAAGTCCTGAGGGCTGGTGAAACGGGAGCTCCAGCTCTCCTTATCACCAGCTTGCCATCAACCTCGGGAGTATTGCCCTGTTGGACTGGTGCTACAGTCTACTGTACAGAGAAATGGAAGTAGGATGATAATATTGTTGTTGATGATGATGATGATGATGACGACAACGACGACGCCCACGACGACGACAATATGATGATGCTGACCAAGAAGATAATGATGATAAATACAGGTGGCATTTCAAAACGTAAAATATTCATGATGATGATGATAATGATCGATATATCTATCTATCTATTGCCAGACGCCTCAATCCCGTTCGGGGTGGCCACAAACAAATCGCCTCCACGTCGCCCTGTCCCCCGCCATTTCACTGCCCCGCTCCCAACTCACCCCCCTATCTCATATACCTCTCCACCCCATCCCTCCATCACATCCTCGGCCTCCCCCTCCCTCTTCCCCCTTCCACCTCACTCACATACACTCTCCTCGTCAGTCTTTCACCCTCCATCTTCTCCACATGGCCAAACCACCTCAGTGTATTCCTTCTAACGCTTCCTATCACATCCACATCTACACCACAACGCTCCTTTATATCCTCATTAGTCAGCCTGTCTCTCCCTGTGACTCCACAGCCTCGTCTTAAATAACTCATTTCCACTGCTCTCACTCTTGACTTGTGCCCTTCCAGCAACGTCCAAGCTTCAATTCCATACGTTAGAGTTGGTATCACAGTACTGTCATGATAATGATGAAACAGGTAAAAATTCAAAAAGTATTATCATTCGTGATGATGATGAACTGGAGCTCAAAACATATTGTCGTTCATGATGACGATGATGGTGAATGAGTACTCAGTAATTATCATTATATCATTTTCTAATTTTCTTCATTAGCAAGAATGTAAAAATATGTGGGAACATTGCAAAACACACTGCAGCAAATACACTTTTAACGCATGCATATCTTTACGTACAATCTGCTTTTGATTATTTATGAACGGAGAAGTGTTTTGAAGTCTGATCAGTGTTTGTGTATTGTACTGTTGATGTATTACCACTCTCAGGTTCATAGACCCACTCTTAGCCGAGTAAAATTGTTTCCTATTAACTGGAAGATAATAACTTAAACAATTATCAGTAATATTACGCGAATAAGCTTTGTAAGTGTGTGTTTCTGTCCACATTTGACACCCTCGGATTTCGACGTGCATATATCAAAAGACGCGGGACGACGAACTGACAACAATGGTGTAAACTATAATTATGTACAGTCAGTTGCGCGCGAGCCACACACGCTTTTGTGGCCGATTTTTCGTCGGACATTGTGAGCCCTGTATAGGTCATACCGCTGTGTGGAATGAGCTGAAATTTCGCATGTATTATGCCAAGCGTGTCAGAGCAGGTCTATGTCAAGTTTTGTGTCAGTGCGTGTCTCCGGGTCAAGCGGTTGTTGGTAACTATATCAGTATTGAAGTTTAAATGATACAGCTGAATAAAATCGTCTGGCGTTAGCTGGAATATAGAGTTATTCCAATCATTAGAGTTGTTCTGTGTTATGGCACCGCTTCTTCCGCCAAACAGTGTAGAATTGCAATAGTAACTACTGTGAATACATTGGGCCACGCTGTATATTAGTTTCCAATACTAGGTCTCACGAGTTGAACCCTGGCACTCGGGGATTAAAATAGTCACTTGGATAGATTTACTCTGCGTGTGTTAGCGGCAGCAGTTTGGCGGGCCCATCCCTGCAGTATTGATATTAACACCCTTAGGCACACAGTTGTGCCGCAACACTTAACCGAATTGTAGGTGGAATGGGAGGCTTTGTTGCCCAACTACCTTAACGATTTGTTTGGATATAACTATTTATCCTCTTGCAAGTTACTGTGTAAACTGTGTCAATACTAGAAACGAAATCATGGAATTAATATCAGTCTAATATAAATAATAAATCGTAGAAGGAAGGTGCTAAGAAGTATCCTGTTAGCTCTACTACGGCACTGAGTCACACAGACCCTCCACCTCTAACAATATTGACGGTAGGTATCACACCGGCTCCTCTGGCTTGTGTCTGTCTTGTAAACATTAGAGAGGCACTTCAGGACTGTTCTCGTAACGCTGAGCACACTTGGGATTATCCATCAAGTAGGAGACAGTACCGTACAAGGAGAGGAAGTAAGGGAGGAGGCGAGGGAAGGCGGCTACGTGTTGTGGTAGGGGGGGACATGCGTTGGCTGCATTCCTTGTCAGTGTCTTAACAGGCAAGACTTTATGTTTGCATCTAGAGCTGAAATAGGGACCTGGAGTTGTAAAGTGACAGTGGCGTTCGTAGGGTGAGGGAGTTTCTTAGTCAGCCACGCTAGGGTACAGGGTGGGAACAGATTGAGACACGCCACAAATAAAGCAGCAGCAGAGGCTGAGGGAATGCAGCAAGGTTAGGGGTGGGTAAATATATACAAAGGAGCAAGTGAAGAGTGTGAGTGTGAGTTTACATGCATAGTGCGCTACTCACACAGTCATAAAGACATACCCTGGCTAGATACAGTGTCGCTGCACTACTGTTTTCGGAGGAAGTTGACGTTGCATACAGATGAAACTTGTTCCTCGTGTTACTTTGATTGCGAGATTTTAGCTGGCAGATGGGACTTAGGGCCGTATTCTCGTTGTTAACGAATTTCCTCAGCACCTCTTCCTTTGCGGTATCTATCTATCTATACAGTATCTCTATCTGGTGTATGTTAATATAATTATGTGTAACCATGTGTAACTCATGGATGTACTCGTAAATTGATATAAAGGATATGTAAGTGAAAAACAAGTTGTAATACGCAAAATATATCGCTCAAAGTGCCAGAAAGCTTCCTTAGTTGACAATGATATTGTCCTTCAGAGCATTTTTTCGTAAGTGATTTATTTTGCTTATCACAACTTTACTCATTTAGTAAGTTGGCATATTCTGATGGTTTATTCTGGGTGCTACCTGTTGATTATTAGAGAGGACCTGATTCATGAAGAAGTAAGGGAATGCTAGATGTAATACCCAAATTTGAAAGCTCCTCTAAGCTGACAATAGTCGTTTGGAAAGTTGCAGCAATTCAATAAGTAAAGAAGGAGTACTCGGCGAGTGTAACATCCATGCCTACCAACTGGTTTAGGGGCTATATAGTTAACTTTACCCTGTAACGTTGACCGTAGGCATATTACATTCAAAATACAATTATTTCAAGCTTTCCTAACTCTCAGTCGCTCCACCAAGTTTTGTTCAGATCAGATCAAAACTGTTTAAGTTGAATTTTCCCAGTAACCTTGACATTTACATGATTGTTTCTCAAGTTCGAATATTATTTTCCATGTTTTAACCTACACCCTTCCAAAAAGTTTGGTCTGCATGGGATAAAAGCTGTAGGTTAACCTTGTCATGTAGCTTTGACCGTTGACCTGTTCCCAGAAGCAAGAGGTCAGCCTCTTGGCTGATCCTGAACTCATCCACAAAGTTTAATCCAAATATGATCAAAAAAGTTTTAATTATTTTGTATACACACAGGCACATGAGTCTAACTTTGACCTTGCCCTGTGACCTTGACCTTTTATCTGATTGTTCCCTAAACTGAATCCATTCTTTTATGCCTGACCCTTAACACTTAAACGAAGTCTATTTCGATTCAGACCAAAATTATATGAGCTGACTTTGCCCTATAGCCTTGACATTTAGCCTGTCTGTGACCTTGGCCTTTGACTGATTGTTCTCAAAATCAGTTTTTGTTATTCTTGCATTATCTGCAAACATCCCACAGAAGCATTAAATTGTATGCGATGTAATGTTATTTTTTTTCTCAGCGAAGAAGGAATCAAAGGCTTGAAGCCCGCAGTAACTGTTACCTTCAAGAAAAAAAAAAAAAAAAAAAAAACGAAGACAGTGTTCTACAAGAAGAACAGAAGGAAGTGAGCTACGCACTCACTGCTCGTATACATTTATTCTGCTTCAGTGTTTAAAAATGAGATGAGTTATATGCCTTTCATGATTTAAATTTTGTCTTGTGGTAGACGGCGTGTGTGTGTTTAGCATTTTTTTTTTTTTTTCACTTCACAGTGGTGACATTATTTTACCGTATTTATTCTTGTTGTCTCCATACGAGTTCATTCAACTTGGGAATGATGCCTACTAGTGAAGTGGTTAATGATGGCTAAATCTTACCCACCTAGGCCAGGTTGAAAAGTCATCCCTAAACACAATATACCCGGTATTTGTCTGGTAGTAACAAGAATAAAGTCTATATTGGATGTCCTCTGGTTGGAAAGGTCGAGGATCACTAAATACCGGGTTGCATATCTAATGGTACAGCTACAAGTGAAGAATTAATAATTATTTTACTGATATATTGGACGACGCGAAATATGAAGCATTTTCCTCGATTCATCTTTATTTATTCTTCCTTACTCCATGGGTCCTGCTCTGGCCATCTGTGGTCAGACTTCGATGTTTTAATTAGTCCATTCGAAATTTGTCACGAGCAGCAGAATGTTGAGGTAACACCTTTTTAGTATGTCGATACGGCTCTTACCAAGAAATGTTTATAATGTTCCGACACACAGTATATTCAGCTTGAGGGTGACGCCCCAGTAAACAGGTTAAAAACAATATCCATTGAAAGACGACAGTGGAAACTGTACCGGTAAAATCTTTACATTTACCGGAATTAATATATTGAACAGGTAGACGAGCATTAAAATGGGAAGAGAAAATCACGTACCGGTAGCCTATTGGTATTCGTCGAACTTTGTTGTTGCTGTCCACTTTGCGAGCGAGCATAAACATTGTTGTCTTGTTCTTGCATCAAGTGTTACGTTCTTTTAGTATATGTAATTAAATCACCATTGTAAGACATATTAGCGCTAATTACAGTCTTGTTTATTCGTGCTACGCCCATCCTGTTTTATTCAACTTGAGGCAACCCCTGGTAGAGTAGAGGTTAATGAAGGCAATAGTTAACCTGTCTGGTTATAAAAAGTCTCCCTTGGCCTGAATAAATTCCCCCTTAAATGAATAGCATAAAATTATGAATGAGTTATTGTTTTCAAGGGGTTAGCCTAATCCTTCACCATACCCTTCCCATCCACACTACAATGACCACGTTATAGGTAGCATAGGATGCCTCATGGCTCCTCTTCCTCAGCTATTTGTGTTGCCATTTTTAACTTAAAATCCTCTAGTGTGTTATTTTAGTAGGTGTAAAGGCTTCAGTGTTAGCAACAGTAGCAATGAAGAGGATATAGAGCAGTAGGGGGAGGCGGTGGCTGAATCGGTAGAGAGGCGGCTTGCAGTCCTGATGGACCCAGGTTCGAATCCTGGCTGGGGCAGGGGACAGTTTAAGGATTTGAATTTCATAAAAAGCGGACTTTCCTGATCTACCAGATGACCCGCCGACATGTCGTAAAAATACCCCCGCTAATACCAATACACCAGTCCTGTATGAGACAGCCCTAGCATGTATTCAATATGGACGGTGGGTGTTAGCGCCGAAGTGGTGACATGTGGAGGTGTAGGAGGACTACTGGGCCTTGGGATAGGCTACTGCCCCCAAGATATAGGCCCTGAAGCCTTTGCCCAGAGTCGGACACATAAAAAAAAAAAAAAAAAAAAAAGTATCGTACAGAATAAATCTCTAAAGAAAAGATATTACGAAATCTCCAAAACCTCTTAGAATACGGTGCCAATGCTCATCATCACTGGGTGTTTTGTCCCCGTCCTGCCTCGCAAGTCGTCACCAACGTAACTTCATCCAGCCACCTCACCCGTTTATGGCTTCCCCATCCAACATTCAATTTCTCTGCAACCACTGGACCAAAACAAATGCGATTTTACACATGACATCAGAACCTGATTACTAAAACATAATGCTCGCCAGATTTATTGACGTGTATCATTTTGTGTGCCATATTGGAGCATTACACAAATATTTTTTAGGAATTGTTTCCCAGAAATCGCATCTAAAAAAAAAATGTATCAACAGAACTTATTTTTGGCACACTGCTTCATGGGCTTGATCAGAACAGATCTGTAGCGAGGTGAATAAACGTAAGGACCAGCGACAGTGACACTACGGCGAATATATAAAAAGGAAATAATTGTGTATTCAGTGTTTGGTGATTACCAGGAGCAATGAATCTTGCATCGTTTGTCAATGTGTCATCCTTATATGACGAAATATATGAAATATCTCTAGATATATTGCAGATTTTAAAAACATGTTTTGCACAATTCCTCTCAGTTTTAACAAGAAGCGGTGCCGGTCACAGCAAATCCGTCCCCAGCAGTCATTTTAGTGCTGACGTACAAACACAACAGGATATCCAGTCAGAGATGTCACATGTCAGATTTGGAGCAAATTGGGTGAAAATGTACGATATTATGCTCATTTGAAATTTTAGGCCAGACCCACGTGACACTGACCCCTTACCGCTGACTGGGGGTGATCCCCCTGATGTAGGCTAATGAACCATGTTATAGAATGCAGATTTGAAAGATGCACCTGTAGGTTTTGGTTTCATGCCGATATGACGAATTTGAAAGGAGTCATGGCAAAAAAACGATTTTTACATTTTGCATTGTGCCTACAGCCTCGGCCTAAGCCCAATTTAGCCCAAACTTCAATAAGGTGATCAGAAGGTCATAGACCCCCATCCCTGTAATTTTAGTCAAAATCGCTCTGGTAGGTTTTGCATAAAGTTGTTAACAGACAAACAGACAGACAGACAAACTATCAGACAGACAAACCTTCCCCAAGCCCCTCCAGGACGGGGACGGGCAATAAAAGTGACAAATGATCAATTTTGGGTCAAATAATATACTGGTCATAATGACAAGAGCATGGTCAGCTCGAAGAGTTGTAATCATAATCTGATTTTGACTAGACTTGGTGGAGAGGCGGAGGGACAGGGAACGGTGAAGAGTTTCAATTTTGAGAACAATCGGCTAAAGGAAAAGGTCACAGGGCTTGTAAAATATTCGGCTGTGTAACTCAAAAAGTTTCTATTTTATATGAATCAATCAAGGTGGAAGGGTTTATGGTTAGGCGAGGACGTAGTTACTTTATTTTGAACAGAGTAAATCAAAGGTCAGTGTCAGATGATTAGGTCAGCTTAAACACTTTGATCTGATTTGAACCGAATTTAGTAAAAGAGTCAAGGTTCATGATGTAATGATGACCTGATTCGATTATGAGATCATTAGTGAAAAGTCAAGGACACATGACTGTGTCAATATTTCGGCCTTAAGGCCCATTCAGCCTGTCAGTGTGCACCTATCGTGCTGAGCAGGTTCCTCATGTGTTCTGAAGCATAGTGTCAAATCCGACCATAAACAGTAGTTTAGAAGCAGAGAAGGTTCTTCGGTATATCACGTCTTCATGATTATTCTCCAACATTTTTATTACCATGCTTCATCACCACTGCTGCACTCTCTGAATGTTTTTTTCTTATTCATTTTGCAAGTGCACATGATGGTCAGTCATTTTCCACAGGTACTGATAATCCTGCCTTGCAATTTGCGAAATCTCTAAATCGGTGAGGGCTACTCTGCATTAATATTGCCCGTCTCTAGCAAGGGTAGGCAATATTTATTTATTTATTTATTTATTTATTTATTTATGTGTGTGTGTGTGTGTGTGTGTGTGTGTGTGTGTGTGTGTGTGTGTGTGTGTGTGTGTGTTGCCAAAATATCTCGAAAAGTTGTGGACGAATTTTCACCAAACCTTCAGGAATTAGAAACTTTGTGGACGTACAAAGCCTGTTGCTTTTGGTGAGGCTTTGGTCAAAGACGTCGGAATGCAAGCCGCCATAGATTTTCCAGATACTGATTGGCTTTTTTTGAAACACGGTGATTGAGTTCGGAAGAGGTTTGCTAATTTTCCCCAAATTTGGTTTGTGGGTAACTTGAACCTTAGCCCAGAACATACTTTGGCGGGCGATTAGCATTAGATTCCCGAATGCTTTTGTTTCATTTAATCCTGAAACAGTAGCAATATGGTGAGTTAACTTCTTGCCACCTGGGTAAATACACCAGCCTCAGTTTTTCATCCTCCACTCCCAGTTACCGATAATGCAGTTGTGTAAATTCCTTCTTATGTATCATTCTGTGGAAGGCAGGAGTAAGAAAACTGATATAGTGTTGGCTGAAGCAGAGGATACGAAATAGTGAACGTTTCAGGCTTCTGTGAAAAGATACAGCATGAGAACATAAAGCAACTGAGAAAACCTGAGAAACGTTAAGCTGAAGAGGACACAAAAGGACTATCACACAAACTAGAACAGTCAAGCTGCGTCATACCGAACCTTATACTAGTAGAAATGGGCTAATTTAAAAACAAGAGGATCCTGCTGAGGGTATTTTTGTTTCGCTTGAACGGATAATCTGGCAAAACCCCTTTCTATTCTCACTTGACCAGCGTGGGGAAAGGTTCATGCTGGCTGTCACTCTCGCATCGAAGAGCAGGTCCGGTTCAGCAGATAACATATTTCACATAAGTGCTCTCTTGTACAATTATGTTTTTTTTTTTTCCTAGGACATACATCTTCGGGGTGAAATGAGTATGATGCCGCTGAAATTCTGCGTTTTCCTAGAAACCTGTACTTTGCGATCACATTCTTCATCTTTTGTCATTGTGTCAGTGTCTCCTTCCACAGTCTCCCCGTGACTGTTAGTGGGATGTAAACTAAACTAATTTAGTTACTGGATGAAAATAATACAAGTAGACCAAGACGCTTTCTTTCTAAGCTTTTAGTCGAGTAGGATACAAAAACCCACACTGGCAGACGAAAAAAGATGTATTCCAAACAGTTTCGGCGACAGCTGTCGCCCTCTTCAGTGGATCTACAGACCAAGAGTGGTACATACAAATGCCGAGAAGCTGCTTATATGCAGGGTGAGGACACGTTTTCCCAACCACACCTGATGTGACCTCACCTGACTCTCCCTCTACTCTGTCCACGACCTGAGTGAGGGATTACAAGGGGCGGCAAGGACCTTGCCACTAATCCTCTCATCACTGGATCTAATTTATACATTCCTTCACCATGGTTAAAATTATTATATCTCTCTATACATACAGCTTCCACAATCCTACGTTTCTTATAGTTACTACATTTGTACAATATTTGGCTAGAATTCCAGTCGATTCTATGGTCGTTTTCCGAAGAGTGAACGTACACTGCGTTATTTATGTTGCCTATCTTACAAGCATACTTGTGTTCCTTAATGCGAGTGTCCAAATCCCTTCCCGTTTCACCAACATAAACCAAATCACAGTCTCTACATGGAATTTTGTATACCCCTGCAGTTTTGTTACTAATTGGTTTATTCTTTACCAGCATTGATCTTAAGGTGGAAGTATATCTAAATGCAATGTTTACATCCAAATCATGACTCACAGACTTCACCAAGCTAAGATTTGACACATACGGAACCGTGACGTATGGCTTATTTTGCTGACTTTGTGGCGTTGATCTAGGTACAAAAAAGGCTTTTTCTGCCAGTGTGGGTTTTTGTATCCTATTTCATTGTCACGATAGTGTGACTCTTCAGCCGTTTTAGTCGAGTATTTTAAATTTTCACAGGAACCAACTTCAGTGTTCACTTTAGGACAACAGATACCATAATCGTACTTTAATGTGGAAACCACTAGTATCAGTAAAACACAAGAAGTGAAACTAATTAGGCTAGGGAAGGGTGAGAGGATATGTGGTGGGAGGATCTTGCGGATGAGGCACACCATAAATGAAAGTACACAAGAAGTTTTAACTTGTTCAGATGTCATACACGACTGAATGTGTATGTGTTTGTATATTTATTAAAGTCAACCTAAAGCACCTATGGTGTGGCTCAATTTGTGTACAGATACAAGAAGTAATTCTAATAATGATTATGCACATTTTCAGGTGGTTATGAATGAGTGCTGTTAATCTGCACATTCGTTTTTCGTCACACATAATTCAAGTTATCTCTTGAAGTGCATTAATGGTTGATACAGCTTTAAGCAGTGAATCCTTAAGGAGTAAGGTTAACAGCCGCGCTGGGATGGGGAACAG
This sequence comes from Coenobita brevimanus, assembly GCF_032717465.1. NCBI lineage: Eukaryota > Metazoa > Arthropoda > Malacostraca > Decapoda > Coenobitidae > Coenobita > Coenobita brevimanus. Next base: position 6,410,063 of record NC_137023.1, on the reverse strand, counting down.
GGGTGAGATAGCAAGTTAAGGGGGTGAAACACGATGAAAAAGAAGAGGGTGGAGTGGAATAATTGTTTGCAGGATGTGGAAGAGGATGAATAAAAATGGTTAGCCCCTTCATTTAGAGAAGAAGCTTATAAGATTAATAATTTCGTGTGAAGGCAGCTAGCATTAAATAAGAACGTCAGTGTACGTAAAGGGTAAGTAATATGTGCTGGTGACGTAAAAGTTTCTGCCTCTCGCACAAGCCTCCCTTGGGAAGAGGAACGAATGTTTTCCCTGTGGAAAAGGGATTAGGGGGTGGTACTGTAGTGAGCGAGAGAGAGATTGGAGAAAAGTTCTGTGCAGGTAACTAGGGATTTTTCTGACGGCCATCATGTCAGTGCAATTGTAAAGACTTGTCATACGTATTGTAAATCCAAAACCGATTTATCTTCCCTTTTTTTTTTTTTTTTTTTTTTTTTTTTTTTTTTAGTGGTGGTGGTGGCAGTATATTATTTTTGTGGGATGCAGTGCAGTAGTAATCACATTCTAGGCGTTTCATTCCATATTCTGCCAGGTGATAGAATTGTTTCTTTATTCTGTTGATGAAACTATTAATCTTCTGTAGTTCAGATTGTGGACTTTTTGATAATTAATATGATTTTAACATTCATTTTAATAATTACTATAAACTAGGTAGGCTAGCTATCTTACATTTGGGTAATAATAGGTAAGACATTGAATGTGCTTATATTATTATATGTATAAACACACACACACGCACACACACACACACACAAACACACACACGTAATTATAGATAGATAGATATGTGTACAGATACATACAGATAGATATAGATTATATATTATACTGTTTTTAAGGTTGTAACAAAATTCAACAATTCTTGTGATGCGTTGCGAGGAAAAATATTACTGATAGAAAAGTGTAGACCTGAAATTAATGTAGCTTATAATACATGATGGATTTTTTGTTCGAATATATATATATATATATATATATATATATATATATATATATATATATATATATATATATATATATATATATATATATATATATATACCGGTAGCTTGTTTTGGCTTGTTTGCGTCAGGGTTTGAGTTCCAACATATAGGCTGATTTGGTTTTGTTTCAGTTGGGGGTTTGAGTAAGTTACTTGGGTCTACTCTGAGTGGTTCTTGGCATTTCTCTTGGGACTTTATAGCTACTGGGTGGAGTGTTGTTTTTCTTTACCACTTGGTTTTAGCTTTTTTCAATAATGTCCTTGCTTGTTCTATTTATCATGTCATTGCTGACAGTATAGGACAACTTTAGTACCTGATGATGGCCGGAGGAAGGCCGAAATTTCGTGATTGATTTTGTTTGGGAGAATTATTTACCACATTCTTTTTATTACTTCCTTGGAGGTTGCGAAATTCACTATATAGTCTATATATATCTATATATCTATATCTATCTATCTATCTATCTATCTATCTATATATATATATATTCCTTTTATCCAGAAAATTGCTGTGAATTGCGTAGAATATCACTACTATGTTTCTGTATAGACATCAACTCTCAGTGCAGGCTGTTTCCACTATAAATATTATTTCTCTAATAGTAAAGTACACACGAGAGTCAATGTTCTATACGTTCAGCTTCACAATATATTGTCTAAAAAGAAGGCAAAAGACATGAGAGCTGCTTCAGCTTGAAATGAGCTGATCTCTGTCGGCAAAAACTGTGATGAAAGAAATTAAGTATTTATGTTACCGGTAGTCATTAATCCTCGCCCAGATACGAGAGAGAGAGAGAGAGAGAGAGAGAGAGAGAGAGGAGATACAACGTTGGAACTAATCTGACTCCTTTTCACTGATCCAGCATCCCATACACACGTCACACTGAGGCATATCTCGATGGATTAGGATGTTCTTTTCCACCTAATCGTAGTAATATATGTTGATTAATATACTGTGGTATATTATTCTCTTGTGTGGTACAATAAGCACTTTTTTTTTTGTAATCACTATGCTTGGCATTAATGACGTAATAGGGTATTGGTACACTAGTGTGTTATTCTATATGAAAATTATCTGTTAAACGCATTCGGAATTTCGACTATGTATGCATTATATTCTCGCTGCATACATGCGATTCGTCTCATGTCAGGAGTAATTGAAATGACATTAGTGGTGAATAACAGGGTAACACCACAAGCGCAAAATTATATCAATAACGAGGGAAAAAGAGCTTTTGGGGGCCGAGTGCTAATCGCCCTCCAAAAGCTACAACCAAATTAGAAAATATGTCTATCTGATGCTGAGATATTGGCCAAAATGCAATTTGATATATGGCTGCCGGCATTCGGTCGTCATTGCTCAAACCCATATCAGAGGTTAAACACTTCTGCCCAACCACATACTCGCTATTACGTGAAGGATTGGTGAAAACTCGTCCACAAACTTTCGAAATATTTTGGGAACAGAAACACACACACACACACACACACACACACACACACACACACACACACACACACACACACACACACACACACACACACACACACACACACACACACACACACACGTACCGACAAAAACTATATCGCCAAGCACAGCTAAAGGCGGTCGATTATGAAGAGATGCCATATATCTTCACTGCACAAGAAAAGTCCTCAGTTAATTCAGTCCTGCCACTACACTGTTGCCTGTGGGGCTTGAACAACATTCGTACCGACCCACCTGTATCACGGCCACGTAGACAGGTGTCTGTGACTGTACCATTTCCTTTTTCCATCCACGCCCCCGGAACCCCACCACAGCACTATATCTCATCCTCTATTCCTCCTCCTTGAACGCATCTCTCCTCACTCTTTCCTGTACGCTCCTCACCTCATCTGATCCTCCCCTTTGCTCTCAGTTCCCCCCCCCCCCACATTCCTCTTAATTTTGTCTTCAACCATCAAACCCTTCATCCTTTAGGGCCGGGTTAAATTCCCAGGACAGACACGAGACTTTCAGACAAGGTATTTTTTACCCCAGCCCATTCGTGTCTAGATGTGAAATACGAACGTGGATTGTGAAGTCGATGGTAACATGTAATAGTCTGGGGAAGGTTTCGAGTTTAACAGACATTGATTATCTAGGTTAATGACCCTCGTGTAATCCACAGGTATTAATCTGTTCTTCTTCTCATATACATCTACCCCGCATTACATAGCTCCACCCTGTTCTACGAATCCAAGCGTTTCTCCACTCCACCTTTTTTTTCTTATTTCCTCCCCTCCCACATCCTGTTCCTCCCTATCTCGTCCTGTTATTTTTAGCCTTGCTACATCTTTTATTAACTCCTCGTCTCCCACCACCTCTTGCAGTTTCTCTCCGCTTCGCCATACTCCATGCTCGCCCAACTCTCTCGTCTTACGTCACCCTACTCCTATTTGCACCTCACCTCACCCTGCCCCATCTCACGTCACCCTTCCCTCTTTCTTCGTCCTTACTCACCCTTATCTGCAACTTTCTTCAACCCACTTAGTTCCTCGTTCCATCGTTCTCTTATCCTCATTCCATGTCAACCTACTCTTCTCTATTCCTAAACTCAGCATACTGGTTACCTCGCCCCTTCACATTTTACTCTTCTTTTCATCTTACTTTATCAGACTCATATTCCCCGCAAAGCAGCCTGGTCCTTTCCTCGTCCCACTGCACCCTTCTAAATGTCACTCAAACTCTTTCTCTCCCCACCTCACACTATTCCTCATAACACTTGCTTTCATTACCTCACGTTCCCACTCCAAATTCGTCTCCCAATCTCACATTCTTCCTCATAACACCATTCCTCTCATCACTTCTCTCACACACCCTATTTGTCTCCACACCTAACACTCTTCCTCGTAACACCGCTACTCCCATCACCTTACTCTCCCGCTTTACAAGACATCACGCCTTCCATTCCACACTGACCCAATTGTATTTACTCTTACAGAAGATTTTACCAAATCCACCTCACTTATCCTGCATCAGCCAAGCCCTATACATAGCTGGACTCACTCACTGCACTCATCTCACACCGACCTAACTCTATATACCGCTATACCAACCCAGCCCTACCCTACCCGTCTGCCATCCCATACCACCCCAGCGTAATCAGTTCATCACCGGACCCTTCCCAGCCCATCCCACCCTACTCAGCCTGTCAGCTCACTAAATAGACTCCCGGTCACTGCCTCACTCTCTCCTCACCTCTGAATTTACTGACTGGCTCCTGGGTCACTCACAGATTGGAACCAGGCAGGCAGATGGCAGGGGCAGGCAAATGTTCTGACGAGTTTCTTTGATGAAACGTCATTCCCTCTGATGCTGGAGACTTGGGTACATTAGGATATAGGACACGGTTGGGTTTTGATTACTGCTAGAAGGAATTATGGACGCTGGGACATTAGGTGGTTGAGTTTTGGTTAGCCACCTCCAGGGTTTACTGATTTACTAGGCCTCTTAGAAACATTACAAGCATATTAAAGGCGTCGGAATATGATCATCTTCAGCTGGACGCAGGCACGTTAGGGTATAAGACGGCTAGGCGTTCACTACTCTTAGCAAGACTTAGGCACGGTGGTATGTTTTGAGGCTAAATTATGATTACATTTAAACATTTTTTTTTTAGATAGTATACCTTCTAGATACATGTTACAAAGAACAACTGGATTTTGTTTACTTTTTGCCGGGTTTAAGTAAGGCTGCTGGATTATACTTACATACGGGAGGATGATGAAGGAAATAGATGGCTGGATGTGGATTACTTCCGGGACATACTTACAGTAGGAAAAAAGACGGCAAAATACTTTGTACATTTAGGACGTAGATTAGGACAGAAGACACCTTGGGTTTCATTTTTCTTATAGCTAAATATACGAGTACAGTATTATGAAGTAAGGCGGATGGATACTGTGTACATTTAAAAGGCAGCCAAAGCTATTAGACTGCTGCGTTTTTATGATTTTCAAGAAGATATAAGTACAGTACATTGGAATATTAGACTGATGGGTTTGGATTAATATAAAGGGAATTTATTTGGACACATTGCATATCAGCAGACTCTATATTTTTTTCCTTCTTTGGGACTTGTGCACCCTCAGCTGGAATATTGCTCACCCTTGTGGAATGGATGTGGAGAGATTGTACTAAAAACAACTAAAAATTCAGACCAAAGCTGTTAGAATTATTAATAACCCTACTGTTAAATGAACTGCCTCCCCCACAGGTAAGAAGTAATGTTGTCTCCATGGCATTATTTTACAGATACTTATATGGCAAATGCTCAGACGAAGTTGCATCCATTGTGCCACCTCTCCATGCCTTCCCCCGCGCTACACGGGCATCTGGTAGCGCTTATGACGAGACTGTCACACTGCCATATTGCAGAGCTTCTGCCTATCAGAATTTTTTTGTTCCCCGAACTGCATCTCTTTAGATCTCGCTTCTCCAGAGTGGTTTACCTCCCAAACTTCAAGCTACAGCTGTTCTAGTCCAGCCGTTACAGATATTTCTATGAATGGAGGATGCCTGTAATCTGGTGTATGGATTATATTATTCATTCATTTATTTTTCCTTCCTCTGTTCTGTTATTTAAAAAAAATCATATATATAGATTGATGGATAGAAATACATATAGATAGATAGATAAATAGACATACATAGATAGATGTATGGATAGATGGATAGATAGATAAATAGATTTAGATACAACATACATACATAATAGATAGCTAGATATAGGAATACTTAAATATAATAGCGTACCGGTATAAGGCGGCAAGAATCTGCAAATTAAACGCTTTCAATCAACAGCAAAATACAAGGCTTTCCTGTTTTAATGAGAAAGAACCGTAACTCCTTATAGCTACCGGTAAAAAGATTATCAAACGCACATGATTATACCGCCAGGCAATCGAATATTGATGAATGTAGCAATGCGGTGGGTGATGAAGGCAGTTTTGTTCCTCAGCGTACCCTGTGGTGACGTTCCAGTGTACACATGAGGGTACGGGCCTGTTCTGCTCGTACACTGCGGCTGAATCGAATAAGGACAGAATTATAGGTGGCATAGAGGGTTTCGTAACACCTGTTGACTGGGGATTCACTTTGCAAATAACATTCTCTTGCAAGTTGTTCATGTCGTTTAACATCGAAATGATTCACCTGAGTAATACATCGAAGGATAATAAGGTGCAATGCGCACAGTAAATCGCTAAGGAAGAAGTGTTGCGAAAATTTTAGTGTCACTTACATGCAGAGGTAAATTGTTCCATCGCGCACAGGTAGGTCAGGATATAAATTCACACAGCACCCGTCTTCATCAGATTATGTTCTCCCCCACCCATCTCTCACTGACAGACAAAATGTAGATGACAGAGAGACAAGATTCGCCCAGAGCGTGATCCAGTGAGCAAAGCGTGTTCTTTTTCCACCTCATATCCCGACCTACAGTACACAATCGGACAGTTTACATCAGGATATGTCTGGTTATGGCCTGGGTATGGAGACTTCCTAAGCACTGGCTGCCTCGCTCTGGAAATTTCTGGAGTTTGAATTGTTTTTCTTCTTTCTGTCTATGTCTTTTCTTTGAAGCCACAACATGTGAGAGGTGGCCTCGACAAAGGACCTCTACAGAGTTTTCTTTCTCTACTCAATAACGACGCATTTTCCCACGGCTCGTCACCACCCTCCCTGACAGTGAAAGTGTTCTTTTTCCACTTCATATCCCGACCTACACTGTCGGACATTTTATTATGTTCATCATCATCATCATCATCATCCAATCCTACATTGCCCCATGAGGAGCGTAGGAGCCCGGGGCTTGGCAAGTTGGTCCTGACATTTAAGATGAGAGTGACCAGCCTCACTCATCCCTGCGTGGCATTACGTGAGCAGTAAACCCCAACCACCCTTTGGATATTAATAATCCGACTGGAGCGCCTAATTACTCACTAAACGACCATGCCCCAAAATTTGGTTATATGGTTACCACCCAGCGTAGTAAATGGTTTCCTGATGTACAGGAAACCATTTGGCTTGTCACTCAGTGCAGAGTCACCCACAGGCAAAAGGAAGAGGAAAGAGTGATGGAAAGAAAGTCAAAAGAGGGAGTGTAAAGTCACCCGTAGGCAGAAGGACGAGGAAAGAATGAAGGAAAGAAAGACAGAAGGATGGAAGAAAAGAAGGATGGAGGAGAGGAAAAGACAGACATCCGAGAGCAGCACTACATCGAGTAAGTGGATGGTGAGCGCCCCCACCTACCCTTATTATTATTATTATTATTATTATTATTATAAGTAGTAGCAGTAGTAGAAGCAGCATCAGTATCGGTAGTAGAAATAGTAGTAGCAGTAGTAGTTTTCAAAATTTTAGATTTGCAAGTACGTCAGAGCATACATCATATTATCACGAATTATTCAACTTATGCATCTAGCCTATTCCTCTTCATTACTCCATACACACTTCTGAGGCAACATGTTTCATTTCCTCTCTCGCGCTGTGAAAATTGTTTTATGCCGTAATACTTTCATCAGTTACAAATTACCTGCATAACATCTCTCTGTCAAACATTGCATTTGTCGTACTATGTACAAATGTATACTCTGACTATATAGCATTCTTTCTCCCCTCACTAAACATATGACAATCAGTTTGTTATTGTGCTTTACAGTGCTTACCCCTTTTCAATGTGATGATGTGCTATTTTTCACACTTATCTTCCTGCAATTTTAACTTTTCGATGAGAATTTTCGAACTGGAGGGATTATAATATAAAGTCGTGATCAACCCCTTGACTGTCAGAATTAAGCAAAAGAGTTGACTATAACTGTCATGTAGCAGCCTGAGTCAAATGAACAACACACCATCATTGTCGAGAAGTTACGATGAAATGGCGAACTTCTGTATTAATTAGCTGTGCGGTGAATGACTCAGAAGGAAACCTGACTAGTGTATATGTGGGTAATTGTAGAGAAAGATCATTACGAGTGGGCGGGTCATATTCCTCCTTCATATGCCTGATAGAAATTCCGAGTTCTGTACCTCAGTTTCTCAGAGGAAAACTCTGGTCTCAGTCATTTCACCGGGTTTCTTGGCATAAATCTTCACTTGGAACATTTTCAGTTCTCGAGCCTCAGTATTGATTGTGTGCCTAATATCAGTCCTTCATATTAAGACGCGGTGGTGCACCAGTCCTGAAATTAGATATGCAGGGTAGGAAATATATATACATGTGAGAGATTTTGATACTATCTATGCTGTATATTTTGAAACATAAGACGAGGAAATTTGAAGCACCGTACTGCATATTCTCCTTTATTCTCCAGATTCTCCAGACTTTTATCACTAGTGGTGGTGGCGACCATCATCCACTCACTTGATGTAGTGCTGCCTACTTCTTCCTTAGCCTTTATCATTCTTTTTCTGTGCCTGCCCTCCTCTTTTCCTATTTCTCCTATCTTTCCTGTCACTACTTGTTGCTTTTCTTTCCGTTACAGGTGGCTTTACATTGAGTGACAAGTCAAATTGTTTCCTGTAAGCCAAGAAACTATTTACTACGCTGGGCGGTAACCATATAACCAATCCATACGTGCTCCCTACGTGTTAACAAGTGGGTTGGTGGGGGGTTAGTGCCCCTCCCTGTAAAACAAATAACTCAGAGTCAAATGGCCACCCCTTACGGGATTATGGCGTCTGGCAATAGATAGTTAGAATAGACTTTTATCACCTATTCAGATTTAAAAAAAAATCTTCTCCTGTTAGCCAAAGGAATTCTTTTTTCAGCTCACCTTATTTTCAGTTAAATATTTTGTGCAGAGTTGAAAGATGGAGGAACGGGGTTTTTGAGGCCTTAAGAGTAATAACGTTCCCCCTGCCGTACACAAAACTGAGAGGCAGATCATAAAATAGGTGCGCCAACCCCTCATTGTTGTAGTGACCATTGTGATGGACGCTGTGAGAAGCGGATGGACAAGTGAAAGGTGGTCATTAGCGTACGAGTGCACAGGCCTAGATGTGTAGCTCAGAAAGTCATTGATGAACAAGAGTAGGTGAAGGGACGAAGCCGTGAGAAAAACCGCTATTGATAGTTTTAAAGGAAAAGTGACCGGCCACAACTGCAGCTCTATACCGACCGGAGAGGAAACAAGAGTTCCCCCCCAAAAAAAAAAAAAAAAAAAAAAATAATAATAATAATAAGGATGATAATCGTTGGAGTGCACTTTGAAAACTATGATTTGTGCCTAGGCTCTGTAAAAAACCTACTTGTCTCGGGTTTCACCAAAATCCAGAAACAAAAATAACTACGACTCAGAGAGGAACTCCATATCAGAGACCAGAGTTTTGGTCAGAGAAAAGTTCTGAACTGAAATTGTTTCAAAAATTTCCTGTTAATAAGTGATTCACATACTTCTGAAATAAAAGACATTAAAGCAGATTGGCGATCGTTTTATGCATGGAAGATGTCACCATTCTTTCTATATTTGTGTTTGTTCCTCTCATCTTCCTCCTTCCCCACTTCCTTCGCTTTGTCTGCCATTCACTCTGCCTTTCCTTGTTTCTTTTGATTTTAGTTGTGTCAATCTCTCCTTTCCTTTTCTTTGCTTTACCTTATCGCTCCCTTCCTGCATTTCCTCTCCTCCTTCACTTTCTTATTTTCTTTCTTCACATACGCTCATCCTTCACTTTCTGTCATTCTCTTCGTTACTCCCAGTTCTTTGGTCACTTTCCATATTGTTCTCTCCCTTCCTTTCTTACTTTGCTTTCATTGCCGTCCATTCTTTTCCATTCCATTGGTTTCGTTGCGTCGTTGACCACTCTCTTCACCCATTTCCATTCTTCCTTCTATTTCTCTGTGTGTTGTCATTTTCATTTCACTGTATTGCATTCTCTTATTTATCCCATTCTATCATTTTTTTTGCATCCCTCACTTTCTCTCATCCCTCACTTTCTCTCATCCCTCGCTTTCTCTGTTACGCGTTCTTTCCCATTCCTGTCTTCCCCCCTTTTTTCTCTCTCATTCCGTCCCTGCCAATCCATCCTTCATTCTCATTCTTCCTTTGCTTTCTCTGTCACTTCCTTCTTCCATTCCAGGTTTTCCTTTTTCCTACTATACACTTACAGTTCTTTAATTTCATTATCTATCCAAACCATTTTTCATCATATCCTCCAGCCCTTCATCTCCTCATTTCTCACTTCGGTTCCACCACCATTTCCTTCTTACATTTTCATGTGTCCTTTTATATCCCTGTTCAGTTTCTTCATCATCATCCTTCCTTCTCCCCTTCCCTCACATTTTGTCTCTTCCCTGCCATCTTCTTCCGTCTTCGTCTCCCCCTAACCTTGTCGCTTCGCTGACTTTCTTTTCATCCTTTTCATTCCTCCATCTCTGTTTTCTTCTACCGTCTCCGTCTGTCGCTAATCTTGTCCTTTTCCTCACTCCTTTTCTCCATTCCCTCCAACCCTCCTCATTTCTGTTTGTTGTTTTCCCCTTCTCCTCTTCCTCAGTCGAAATTTTCTCAACATCTCTGCAAACCTCCTTTCCCCTCCCTGTTTTCTTCCTTCTCTCCCTTACTCCACACGTCCCGTCTCCATCTCTTCCTCTCCTCCCCATCTCGGCCTAACATTGTTTTTTATTTTTTGCCTCCACCTCTCTTTAATTTCCTCTTCGTTCTTCTCTGCTCGTCTGCTTCTGCCTCCCCGCCTGTGGCTAACCTTGTCTTTGCCCTGCGGTGGTCATGTCTCCCTCGGAAATTCTTGTACTTTAAGTCTAGGACGACCTGGTTGGTCCCAAGACCGACAAACACGACAAATGCTCTCCAGGGTACCTGTTTTTAGAACTCTCTCTCTCTCTCTCTCTCTGCCACAATGTTGCATCTTTATCCCTTTACTTTAGCTACTTCAATGGTCACTGCTCTTCCGAATTGTACGAGTATACTTGCATCTCGCCTTCATCTCTGCGGGCGCTTAGCATCAGTCATATAGTGCGCTCTCAACCCTTTTCTGTCAAACTCTCTAATGCAAAAGTTAATCAATACGGTACTCTCAGTTATTCATGTATGCAACAGGTCAGCTCTGGAACTGTTGTCCTAAGTCTGTATTTCCCATTGCCTGTGAACCCCAGCCTTTCAAACAAAGTTTGTTCAGACATCTTGAAATGAATGGTTCTTGAATTTGATTATTTTTTTCACGTTTTCTTTGGAAAGAACAACACTGCAGGTCTTTCTTCGTTGCATGGAAGATATGCTGTAGTGTACAGCCCTTATCATGAGGGACGCTCCTGCGTTTGTATTCTTCTATCGTGTTATATCTTTATGCCTTCTACCTTATGTGAGAGAGAAAAAGAGATTTAGGATTTTAGACATGGTTGTTGATGACGATGACGACGATGATGATGATGATGACGATAATGATGATGAATACAAGTGGCAGTTGAAAACGTATTTCATTCATGATCATGATGAAACAAGTAAGAGTTCAAAACGTATTACCATTCGTGATGATGATGATGATGATGAGGATGATGATGATGATGATGATGATGATGATGATGATGATGATGAGGAGGAGGAGGAAGAGGAATGCTCAGTCATTATCACTGTACCATTTTTCGTTTTTTGTCCTTTGGCAAGAATATTAAAATAAGTGGGGACATTACAAAACACGTGCTACAGCAAATGCACTTTTAATGCGTGTATATCAAGACATACAATCTGCTTCTGGATTATATGTGACGTGTTGTGTTTTGAAGTCTGATCATTGTTGGTGTATTATACTATTTATATACTACCCCTCCCAGGTTCATAGACTCCCATTCAGCTGAGGAAAATTGTTTACTGTTAGCTGGAAGAGAATAACTGAGTTGTCCCGACTATGTGATACAATAATTGTCAGTAAAACTAGGCGATTAAGCCTTGTCTTGTGTGTCTGTTCACATTTGACCTCTTCGGATTTCGAAGTGCCATACATCAAAAAACGCTGAACGACGGGCCGACAATAATGGTGTAAAATTACAATTGCGTGCAGTCACTTGCGCGCAGGCCATGCACGCTTTCGTGCCGGATTTTCGCCAGACATTAGGAACCCTCTAGAGGGCATACCAGGGGGTGGAATGAACTGAAATTTCTCATGGGTTATGCCCGGTATGTCAGAGCAGATCCATGTCAAGTTTGGTGTCAGTGCGTGTCTCGGGGTCTAGCGATTGTTGGTAACTATAGTATATATATATATATATATATATATATATATATATATATATATATATATATATATATATATTTTAATGTGACCGACTCTGAGCATAGGCTTCACAGCCTGCTCTCAAGGCCCAGTAGTTGTGAAGTTCATATGATAAACCTGTATAAAACTGTCTGGCCTTAGCTGGAATATAGAGTTTTCCTAATCATTAGAGGGAAATTCGTTCCATGTTATGATACTTCTCCGCCAAACAGTGTAGAATGGCAACAGTAACTATTTTGAATATATTGGGCCACGCTGTGTATGGGTTTCCAATACTAGGTCTCGCGAGCTGAACCCTGGCACCCGGGGATTAAAATAGTTCGATAGATTTACTATGTGTGTGTGTTAGCGGCAGCAGTTTGGCGGGCCCATCCCTGCAGTATTGACGGCAGGAAATTACACCCTCAGGTACACAGTGGTGCCGCAACATGAACCGAATTGTAGGTGGAATGGGAGGCTTTGTTGCCCTTCTACCTTAATGATTTACTTGGATATAACTTTTTATCCCCTTGTAGGTTACTGACGCAAACTGTGTCAGTACTAGAATTGAATTCATGAAATTGATATCAGTCTGTAATGTATATAATGAATCGGTGGAAGGAAAATGCTAAGAAGTCTCTTGTTAGCTCTAATATGGCACTGAGTCACACAGACCCCCCACCTCTGACAATATTGACGGTAGATATCACACCGGCTCCTCTGGCTTGTGTTTGTCTTGTAAACATTCGAGAGACAGTTCAGGACTGTTGTCGTTACGCTGAACAAACTTGAGAGTATCAGTCAAGGAGGAGACAGTAGAGGGAGAGGAAGCACGGGAGGAGGCGAGAGATGGCTGTATGGAATTAGAGAATACTAGGCTGCTGCGTGTTGTAGTGTGGGGAAAGATTCGTTGGCTGCTTTCCTTGTCAGCATCTCAACAGGCAAGACTTTATGTTTGCATCTAGAGCTGAAATAGGGATCTCGAGTTGTAAAGTGTGGTGTGTCGTAGTGTGGGGAATTTCTTGGTGTTTTCCTTGTCAGCCACGCTAAGCATGAGGGTGGGAACGGACTGAGGAGTGTCACAAAAAAGAAGCAGCAGAGAGCCTAAGGGAAAGCAGCAAGAACAGCAGTGAGTAAATATATGCTAAGGAGCAAATGGAAAGTGCGAGTGTGTGCTTACATGCATATTGCTCTATTCATGTATGCTAGTCCCAGAGGCACACACTAGCCAGATACAGTGTCGCTTCAGTACTCTTCAGGGAGAATGTTGACGTTACATACAGATGAAACTTGTTCCTCGTGTTAGGTGGGTGTATTGTGGACGTTGATTGTGATATTTTAGCTGGCAGAGGAGACTTAGGGTAGTATTCTCGTTGGTGAAAGTAGTTTCGTACACCTCTTCCTTACCTGTATATATCTGTATTTGGTGTAAGTTAATGTATTTATGTGTAATTACATGTAACTCTTGGATATACTCAAATTTATATAAATGATATGTAAGGGAATAACAAGTTGCAATATATAAAAAAAAATTATTCAAAATGCAAGAAAGCTTCCTCAGCTGACGAAGATATGGTCCTTTGTAGCACTTTTTCCTAAGTGATTTATTTTGCTTATCACTTTTATTTTATCACATTGACTTTTTTTTGTGGTTTACTCGTAATATGGATATACCTGATGATTATTAGGAAGGCCCTGTATTCATGGGGAAGTAAAGGAATGCCAGATGTAATTCCTCAAGTTCGAAAACTTCTCTAAACTGAAAATAATCATGTGGAAAGTTGCAGGAAACAAGAAGTAAAGAAGGAGCACTCGGCGAGCGTAACATCCGTGCCTACCAACTGGTTTAGGGGCCAAATAGTTGACTTGACTCTGTGACGTTGACCTTAGACAGATTACCTTCAAATTTGTATTATTTCACACTTTTCTGACTCTTAACCACTGCACCAAGTTTGATTTAATTCAAATAAAAACACTTTAAGTTCACTGTTCCCAGTGACCTTGACCTTTGTCTGATCGATTTTCAAAATCGATTATCCTTATCCTTATTTTAACTTAAACCCTTCCAAAAAGTTGGATCTGCATGGAATAAAAACTGTATATTAACTTTCTCATGTAGCCTTGACCTTTGACCTATTATCAGAAAAAATATGTCAGCCTCTTTGGTGATCTTGAACTCATCCATCAAGTTTAATCCAAGCAGGATTGAAACTGTTTTAGTTGTTTTGTTGATACACGGGAACATGGGTCACACTTTGACCTTGCCCTGCGACCTTGACCTTTTAGCTGATTGTTCTCAAAGCTAAATGCATGCATCCTTTCCTGACTCTTGACTTTACCCTGTGACCTTAGCATTTAGCTCTTCTCAGTGACTTTGTCCTTTGCCTGAGTGTTCTCAAAATCGGTTCTTGTTATTCTTGCATTATCTGCAAGCCTTCCACTGAGTTTAGTATAAATTGGGTAAAAGCCTGTTTAAGTTGACCTTGCCCTGTGACCTTCATCTCTGACTTACTGATCTTACAAAAAAAAAAAAAAAATCCTTGGCTGATCCTCGGTCTCTTCAGTTTTGTGTGAAATCCGATCAGAACGTTTTGATGTACATTAGTAGCACACACACGGGTCGAAATTTTTCCTTGGCCAGTGATCCTCACCTCTGAATTATAAATCGATTCTTTCCTTTCTTGCCCTCAAACCTTCCCCCAAGTTTTGTTTGGATTAGATGAAAACTGTTTACACTGATTTTGCTAGATCATACGTTGACCAAACCCTGTGGATTTGACCTTTGACCTACTGTTCTGGAAAAAAAAAAAAAAAAAATCATTGGAGGAGCCTTAACCCTTCCATCAAGTCTGCGTAAAATCGGATAAAGCCAGTTTAGTTTGTTCACACACACACACACACACACACACACACACACACACACACACACACACACACAGGGATCAAAACAACACATGCTCGTTTCACGAGTGCGGGTGTAAAGATGTTCCCCTAGCTTTATGGATTAATCTTCTCTTGTAGGATGCGTTCTTTTCATTTTCTTAGCATCAGAAACGTACAGTAGGACAGCAAAGTATAACATGTAAATGAAATCGCTTAGGAAAATGTGTTTCGAACTCTTGATCCAAGCAGAGGATTGCCCAGAGTGTTCCGTAAGATGATGGTACTGTCACTGTTAAAGATTCGCCGACACTCCCTTGCCAGCAGTAGCGATGGATGGTGTTGCATGGAATATTTTATATGATGGCAGTATGACGCCGTAAGAACAGAATGTGAGAAAGAAGAATACTTGCTGAGTTCGGGGAGGTATGAAACTACTGAAGGCATGACGCAGTGTTGGCAGGGAATGGTAGACGAAGTTTGCTAGTAACAGCTCGTGGTTGATATGTGTGGAGATAAAACTTGAATAATTAGGGCTTTGAAATTGGGTTAATTTTTTTTCTGATGTCTGATATAAAGGTAGGGCAAAGCTGGGGGGCACAGACCATGAGACACTTAGTCGTGGTGCTCATATTACTACGAGTAACTTAACACTTTCAGCTTGTAGCGAGCTATTCTTCTATATCCTGGGTACTCATTTTACCCACCAATCGACAAAGGGTGGATGGACAACTTAGTCGAGAGGCACCACCTGCCTTTACTAGGGCTCAAACCCTGGCGGTAATGAGGTGACAGCTTCGTAGCTAAAAACAAGTCACACAATTACAGCGACGGCTTGTGCCATTCTCTTGGTAGCTCTTTCTGGATCACAACCCCACGATTTTGATACAGGAAGTAGATACAGGAAGTAGGATTAAGGTGATGACAATATGAAGGATATGGCAGATGGTCGACAATGTGTATATTGTGGAAAATAACTGGACAGATAACTGGACTGTAGGTTATGAACTATAATATATAACCCTCTCATGGATGGCACAGCTTGAGTCCTATAATCCTGTATTCAGGCGAAAGTAAGTTAATACGACTTAGTACTGTTATGGTCGGTACAACTCAAGCACTTCATCCTATAGTGTATATGATTGACCAGTGTAGCTGAGATGTATGGGACAAGTAGAGTGTGTTTGAATCGCGGCCGCTGATTGGCTGCCGATTATGTCATTGACGTAAATGCTGGCATGCATTGTAGTGCAAGATGCGAACGTGAGCGTACACCGTGGGTGGATAATTTGCTTCCAACGTCATTCATCGTTTTATGAAACTTTATAATCAACTTTAATATTCTTTGATAACAATACACCTTATAAGCTAATTTTGACCTCTTTAGCTTCAGAAATTATTCCGTATTTAAACTGGCTGCTTATAATGCAGGCAATTTAAAAATATAAATATACATGTGTTAAAACAATAAGTACTGTAGATTTACATCATCGGCGGCCAATCAGCAGCCGCGAAACAAAAAACACACCCTACTCGCCCCATACATCTCAGCTGCACAGGTCAATCAAAGAGTATAGCTAACGTCATGCAGCTTTATTCATCATAGTCGTCTGAGGTAATTCATTGCCTTAATGTGTAACGTAATTATATACCCAGAGAGAGAGAGAGAGAGAGAGAGAGACTATGCTGAGATGTAAGGCCAGGTTTCTATCATGTCACTAAATTCCAGCGTTTCCCAACCTGGGGGGCGCGCCCCCTGGGGAGGCGTTTGAGATTGCCGGGGGGGGGGGTAATCAAAGTTCAATATAGGGCTAGGCCATTCAGATGCATACAGGGTATTCCCAAAGATATGTATGAATAGGAAACTTTGACAGGAAAATTTCACAACCCTCATTTTGAGCACCACTTGTAGTGTTGCCATCTAGCATCTTAAGCATCCATATGGAACAGATAAAAACATCATTGTTTAGGCGTCAGAGGGGTGGGGGGGCATCATGAATATAGTCCTGACCAAAAGGGGGGCTCAGTGCTAAATAGCTTGGAAACTCGTTAGCAGAAGGTCTCTCTCTCTCTCTCTCTCTCTCTCTGACTATGCTAAGATGTAAGGCCGTGTGATTTAACGTTTCCAGGAAGGGGGATGATTATTGAAGTTGCTACGAAGACTAGGTAAGAAAATGAGACTAATGACATTATCTTATTTTTTTTCTCAAAACAAAGGTTTTGTTGAAGGAAGGCAATCCACAGTATAGTAACGGTGCAATGGAAGGTCTATTTAGTCTGTAGTAGACACGGAGGAAGAGCTTCTCTCTCAAGACATTGGATTGTAAACGGTAAGAGTGACTGGGGTGAAAGAGGAAAACTGCACCTCATAAAATAATGTGACATATATTCATTATCCTAAACCCGAGCTGGAAACCTGAGCGTCATTCCTGGAAGAGTTTCCTGTTTCTGCGGGTGAGAAAATAAAAATAATATAATTACATACGTGTGAGGGGACAGGAGCTGAGGTGCAGCTTTAACCGCTACCGTACTGTTTTATAGCCAGTGACGTGATAGAGGAATATCACTACAGTTCTTTTGCGCTAACTTGGCCAAGATTTTCGTCTTGGCCACGTAGATCGTCTTTGACGTTGTTCAGTGTTAGACAAAGACATTATTACAGCATTGTATGTTTTTTCATAGCACTTCTTCGTGACAAGCATCATATGCTATTTTTTATTGTTTTAATCTACTGTGACAATTCAACATTCAAGATGGAAAGATGGCAATTTTAGGCCAAGTTATAGTAAAATGAGTATGATAACAGCAATGGATGATCAGCAGTGGTTATCACTTTGTTGCTGAACGTCACTGACAACAACATTCGAGCAAACAATAGTCTAAGGAATGTGGAATGCTCCGATTTTTGTTGTTGTTTTCTGTTTAAAAGGTCCCTGTTTATCCACAGAAAAGACTTTGTAATTAACATGAATATAATACTACTGAGGCGTTATGGGAGTGAAGTGGTTAAATAATTGGCCCAACAATAGAACAGTAACTATGTGACTTTAACTCGTGACCAACCATTGATTAGGTATATAAAGAGTTAAAAGTGAATTATTTGATGGTGCGCTTGAATCAGCGTTTGTCACCAGATAAATTAGGATTGCAGCTAAAAATGTTATACTAGGAAAACGTTTGCCAGATAGAGGAAAAGGGTTAGCACAGAGGATGGTGAGAGAAAATATGAATGTTTGGGAAAGAGCCAGGGGAAGAGGCAGAGGAGAAACGTAAGAGAAAGGAGGGAGACTGGGAGAGAATATAAGAGAGATACGTGAGGTGAATGGAAAGGAAAATAGAAGAGGAACAGGGAGGAGAGATGAGTGAAATCTTAAAAGAGACACGCCGGGAGAATGTGTAAAAGAGATGACAGAGAGGGGGGGGGGTGGAGGTAGGAAGACAAGACTTAGAGAAGCTAGGAGAGAAGGTAGAAGAGCTGGCAGGAATTGAGGAAAAAAGGGTGAGAAAAAGGGACGAGGAAGATGATTAAAACAGAGAGACCGTGAGTGAGAGTAGAGTTAAAAGAGAACAGGAAGGAAGGGAGGAACGGTTTTGGAGGAAGAAGAGAAAACTTGGAGAGGATGGTACACAGTATGAGTGAGCTATAAGGAGGAAGCGAGAGTAGAGAAGACAAGAGGAGGGAGAAAAGAAAGTTTTCAAAAAGGGGTTGAGGAAAGGTATAAGGAAGACGATATAGAAAGAGACTAAAGAATTGAGGAGACGAGAGGAAAATAGTATACTTAAAAAGGAGTGCCGAGAGAGAGAGAATAAGAGAGCTGTGGGGAGAGAGGGAGGACGAGGAAAAGAGGAGAGAAGAAAGAAAACTTAAAGAGGGAGGTTTGGAGAATGAGAGAGGTGGGAGGGAGGGAGGGACAGGGAGAGGGTGAGGAAGACGGGAGAGGAGAAAAGAAACGTAATGAGGAAGGCTGGGAGAAAAAATGAGAGAGAGAGAGAGAGAGAGAGTCATCACTGCTAGTATTTACGCGTGTGTGTGTGTGTGTGAGAGAGAGAGAGAGAGAGAGAGAGAGAGTCATCACTGCTAGTGTTACGCGTGTGCGAGAGAGAGAGAGAGAGAGAGAGAGAGAGAGAGAGAGAGAGAGAGAGAGTCATCACTGCTAGTGTTATGCGTGTGCGAGAGAGAGAGAGAGAGAGAGAGAGAGAGAGAGAGAGAGAGAGAGAGAGTGAGTCATCACTGCTAGTGTTATGCGTGTGCGAGAGAGAGAGAGAGAGAGAGAGAGAGAGAGAGAGAGGGAGGGGGGGGGGACCCGGTGGCGAGTGATTGCTTGTAGCCTAAAGGAAATTGATGGTGAGGCGGTGGAGAGTTGTGGTGATGAAGTAGACCCTCACTGACCCTCTCTTGTGTTACTGGTGGTGAACGGCGTAATGGTGGGCGTTTGGGGGAAGCAGCCTAGGTATATAGATGGATAGCAAGATGATTGCTCCCTTCAGACGAGTGCGTACCTGACAATGAATATTGCCACTGAAAGGGCTAAATACAGCCTTGAGTTACCTGTTTAGTACCAACGACTTTTTCTATGCTGAATTTAATCACTTGAAGGTAGAAAGAATATTGTGTTGCATAATGTCTCCAGGCAGAAAGATTTTGTTGTGACGAGTTTTATGAAGTAAATAATACTGTCTGATATAAGCTGAAATACAGTAGATGTGTACGGTAGTTTCTTCTCGTTCGTTCTTAGAAAACGTGGAAACTGTATTCCCACGTCTGCAATATGCATTCCTATTTCAAAACATAACAAAACAATACCGCGTCATTAAAGAAGCTGGTATCTTGATGTTAAAGCCACATAACAGCAATGATGGCAAATGTGAAGGGGCGGTATACCAGGATACTCTCAGTGAGTCGTCGTCGTCGTCGTCGTAGTAGTAGTAGTAGTAATAACAGCAGCAGCAGCAGCAGCAGTAGCAGCAGCAGCAGTAGTAGCAGCAGCAGTAGTAGTAGTGGTACCAGTACCATAGTAGTTGTTAACGGATGGGAGCCCATTCTACATCTTGCGGTATACAAAGATGTCAAGGCGATATCTTCCCACCTTCCCTGTTTTTTATCTTTTATATGTTATGGGGGGGGGGGCTGGCCCACCTAAAGATAATGGTGGGAAGTTTTATATAATGGAAGGTATTATTATTACTAGTGGAGAAGGGAGAAAAAGTGAGCATTTGGAGAGAACACTTTAAGGAATTGTTGAACATAGAGGATGGAAGTAATGCGAGTATAAGCGGCTGGGGAATGGCTGGGAGAAGGAGGGAGGTGAGAAGACAGGAAGAAATCAGTAGGATAGAAGTTGTGGAAGCAATGAAGAAAGTTAAATCGGGGAAAGCCCCAGGAATTGATGGAGTGTGTGGTGAAATGCTGAAGCATGAGGGAGAGATAGTAGTAGAATGGATGTGGAAGATGTGCAGATTGGCCTGGGAGGAAGGTAGAGTCCCGGAGGATTGGAAGTCAGGTACAATTATTCCCCTGTACAAAGGAAAAGGGGAAAAAGAAGTGTGTGGTAATCATAGGGGCATTTGTCTTCTTAGTATAATAGGAAAAATGTATGGTAGGATACTTATTGACAGAGTTAGAGAAAGAACAGAGAAATTAGTTGGAGAAGAATAGGGAGGCTTTAGGAAGGGAAGAGGTTATGTAGATCAGATAATCATTCTTAGATCTTTAGTGGAAAAGTTTCTAGAGAAGGGAAAGAAGTTGTATGCGGCTTTCATGGATTTGGAGAAAGCATATGACAGGGTGGATAGAAAAGGATTGTGGAAAATGTTAAGAATATATGGAGTAGATGGGAAGTTGTTGAATGCTGTGAAGAGTATGTACAGTGGTGCGAAGGCTACAGTGCGTGTGGATGGTGAACTAAGTGAATTTTTCTCTTTGAAAGTTGGGTTGAAACAGGGATGTGTCATGTCTCCATGGTTGTTCAATCTGTACATGGATGGGGTAATAAAAGAGGTACAAGGTAGGGTAGTGGATGTTGGAGTGGCCCTGGTGAGAGAGGATAGTGTTTGGAAACTCCCTGTACTGTTGTTTGCAGATGATACTGTGTTGTTGAGTGGAGACGAAGGGGAGCTGCAAGGGTTGGTGGATGAGTTTGGGAAAGTGTGTAAGAAACGGAATCTAAATGTGAATGTAGGGAAGAGTAAAGTGATGGTCTTTGAGAGACGTGAAGTCAGTGAATGTACAGCGAGGTTGGATGGTGAGGAATTGGAAAATGTGAGTACGTTTAAGTACTTGGGTAGTGTGATGAGTAAAGATGGAGGTTTGGAGGGTGAAGTGCTTGAAAGGGTACAGCAGGGAAGAAAGGTTGCTGGTTCTTTGAAAGCAGTGATAAGAAACAGGGAAGTGAGCATGGAAGTGAAAAAGTTACTACATGACAGTATTGTGATACCAACTCTAACGTACGGAAGTGAAGCTTGGACGTTGTTGGAAGGACACAAGTCAAGAGTGAGAGCAGTGGAAATGAGTTATTTAAGAGGAGCCTGTGGAGTCACATGGAGAGACAGGCTGACGAATGAGGATATAAAGGAGCGTTGTGGTGTAGATGTGGATGTGATAGGAAGCGTTATGAGGAACACACTGAGGTGGTTTGGCCATGTGGAGAGGATGGAGGGTGAAAGACTGACGAAGAGAGTGTATGTGAGTGAGGTGGAGGGGGGAAGAGGGAGGGGGAGGCCGAGGATGAGATGGAGGGATGGGGTGGAGAGGTATATGAGAAAGGGGGGTGTGAGTTGGGAGCAGGGCAGTGAAATGGCGAGGGACAGGGCGACTTGGAGGCGATTTGTTTGTGGCCACCCCAAACGGGATTGAGGCGTCTGGCAATAGATAGATAAATAGATTATCAAGGAACCAAACGAACTGACCTGCGAAATTTCGTTGATATCCATGTGCTCACTTCCCCCCTCCCCCATTTTGTTTGTTTAATTATGGGGGGATCTTCCCCAAGAATCATTGGGCGGGGGGTGGGGGAGGGTCACGCTCCCTGAATATCGCATTACGGATGAGACTTCACTGTACAATTTGTTTAAACATATCAGAACCATGTCAGCCCTACTTTCACTGTAAGAATTTTTAATTTAGTGAGGGGGGCAGACCCCCCAAAATATATAATGTAGCTGAAGGCCTTTGAAAACCAGACAGACTCATGTTGGAAGTTTCATTCAAATTCATGAAATACCTTAGGAGGAGTTAAGGCACAGACATACTGGCAGGCAGACACACAGACAGGAAAATGAGGGACTGGATATAAATTTTTGTCCTTTTTGCAAAAGAAGACAGTGTTAAGCTTCGGCATTCTTTTCATAGCACGCCTTCGCAACTATTGTCATAATCTAGTGTTATCCCCTCGATACTGCGCAAAGGAAGAATGAGACAATTATACGGCTATGCTTTCCATGGCAGTTCTACACGACTATCACCGTTTTTGATAATCCAGTATTACAGCTCGACCCTGGAAGTAAAGAAATTATATTTTTCAGTCATGTTAAATTTGAAAGAGTATGGTAATGGTGATGGTGGCAGAAATGCAAAGCTGGTTCTGTGACTGAGGGTGGGTATTGTTGTTGTTGTAATGGTGGTAGTAACTTACGAGTAAATGGAGTTGTTAGTGATGTTATGCTAGTTGTTTTGGTAGTAGCAGTGGTAGTCTTCGTTGATGTGGTAGTAGTGATGTTCGAAGTATAGTCCAAGTACCAAGGATTCAGTTTCATAACTGGAATTGATACCTGCTATGGTGTTTGTAGTTGGGATAACAAAAAAAAAAACAAGAAAAAAAACGGTAGTTATGGTTGTAGTGGTGATGGATACTGCTGTAGTAGTAATGAGGGAGGTGATGACTGACGTGGTTGTTGTGGCAGCCGAGATTGTAGCGTTGGATATCCTGTGGCAGTAATGTTGGGGGTAGCATACTTCCCTCCGACAAGGAGTGTGTTTTCACTCCTGTTTGTTTATTTGATTGTTTGTTTGTTAGTAGGATTACTCAAAAACTAAAAGTGAGATTTGGTCCAAACTTGATAGGTAGATAGCCCATGTCCTAGAGAACAATTGAAAGACTATTGGGACCGATCCGGATCGTAGTACAGATTCTAGATCCGGAAAACACTTTCTGCGAAACCCTAAGCATTGATGTGAAACCCAACCCATCATGAACAGTGGTTTGGAAATTACGTTGCCCCTGTCAAAGGGGTGCGCTTCGCTGAGTGCCCCTCTAGTTGGGTTAATGGTTGATGTGGTTGAGCATTCAATGGTGGCAAAACTGCATAACTGGCGTAACTAGTAGTTGTGGTTCTAAACACGTTTGGTAGTTCTGTGGTTGGTGGTGCTGATAGTTGATGCGGCTGTGGATGTGGTGATGCTGAGTATTTGTGGTAGAACTGAAAGGACCTTTCCTACTGATTAGACGAAATGAGGCAGTTTCTGTTCCTTTTCATTGGTGTGTGTATCTTTCCTTGGGTAAATGAATTTGGCTGGCGGTATCATAATTAACGCATTCAGCTGGTGAGAAGTCTCAACTGTTTTAGTCTTGCTGCGGCGAGACGATTCAGTTCACTACTAGATAAAGAATTCGTCATCTAAGATTTAAAAACAGTCTTCAGTAAGCCATACAGCCCAGGAAGAAAATTAATTTTATTTTCATGACCGACACATGATATTATTCAGCTTTGGAGTGGTTACTTATCGTCAGAAAAGATCAGAGTAGAAAAGGCATAATCGATGTTATTCCCTTCACTCCGATGTCGTAGTTGACATTTTACTCAGATGACTACTAGACGATTTTATTTAACTTGGGAAGGACCTACAATGGTAAACATGTTGTTGGGCGAAAAACCTGCAGCTGAGTCAAGTCGTCTGACGGATGGAAACAGCTCATCGGATGGAAGAGTTTAACAGCTTCAGTCCGATGACGTGCATTAATGTTATTGTTATTGTCTTGGTACCCCCAGACAATTTTGTTCAGCTTTTAGGAAATGTCTTTAATGAGGAGGTATATGAAGAACACATCGAATTCTGTTGATCGAAAAGTCTCTCCAGAGGCTAAACAACTCTGTCTGTGAATGGCATGAAGAGAATGAAAAACGAGTCTTGGGAATGAATAGGGTTTATGTGGAGTGGAAAAGCAGATGCACGGCCAAGCGTAAATGCTGGTAAGTTTTCTTCATTGTCTTGATAATTTGTGAATTGAGAAGTGCAAGTCGCTTGTTGTCAAAATCTCGTGAGTGAGGAAAAACTCCGTCAGACTTAATCCCTTTGAGTTTCTCTCCTTCACTCCCTGAGGCAACTGCTGGCTTGTCGGCGAGAATTTTCAAGCGTTTCTTTTTGTTACGACCTGCAGTTGATATTGTTGTTTAACCCCGGTTAGCCTGACCGATCAGACCAGTCGACCGCAAGGAAACATCTGCCCACAGGGTGTTATCTTATAGGGTCCCTACACCGTTGACGTTGTGTCTGAGTCTTAGTGTGGCTTGTGAATCTAGTACAGTAATTTTGTTCCTGCATACTTTATTCTTGTTATCTCCAGACTACTTTATTCTTACTAGGGGAACCTATCGAATTAGGGGAACTTATCGAATTAAGGGAACTTATCGAATAAGGAGATCGTATTGATTTTTGTATCCTACCTACTGACATTATGTTTCCTATCTCCAAACTGCTGTATTCATATTAGGGGAACATATCGAATTCGATAAGTTAGTTGCAGCCTTCCTTTACCCCTTGACGAATAGAGATCTTTCCCACATTGATTATAATTGTCGAAAAATAGCAAAAAAAAAAATAATAATAATAATAAAGTCAGGGGATGGAGGGGTTAAATGGTGATTGCCACCAACACATCCGGTTCCAGATGCTCCACTGAAACAGTAAGTCCATCATCTACCCAAAATTAATCCCGTCAGTACGGCTACGTCTCTTTCATTTTGTTCTTGTGAACTACAGATAATTTTATTGGGCTTGGGGAACACTTCGAACCGGAGAGATCAGGTGTAGCCTTAATTAACACCTTCACAACAAGAGGTTTCCAATAAGCTGTAACACCTTCACAACAAGAGGTTTCCAATAAGCTGTAACACCTTCACAACAAGAGGTTTCCAATAAGCTGTAACACCTTCACAACAAGAGGTTTCCAATAAGCTGTAACACCTTCACAACAAGAGGTTTCCTATAAGCTGAATTAAATTATCTGTAGCTCACAAGAGTAATAGCAGGAGTAATTGCAATCTTCATTTTATTTGAAACATGAACCCAGTGGACTGCAGGCTGAAGTTATCCTTCTTTTGCAGTTCAAAATCATCTTTCCGATGGATAGGGGGGTAGTCGAGCTGACTGGTTATATCGTTGCCACCATATGCAGGCGTCCCTTCCCAGGACCAGGCAGCAGGAATAAAATACAACATACTTTCCCTTGCTGGACGGGATAATAATGGTGTCATTGTGTCTCTGAGGAGCTTTTTATCTGGGCTGGATGTTTGCCACACTTCAGGACATTGACCATTGGTTCTCGGTGCGCTTTCCTTGCTACTTTGTACTTGATTAACTATAAAATTTGGTAATGCAGCACAGAATATATCATGAGATACGGTACGTAATAAATGTGAATGTCTGCATAAAAATATCTGTAACATCAGAGCACCTGATTTGTATAGTTTATCGTGATAGGTGGGGACACCCACCATTCATTACTTCATGTTGTGGCGCCTTCAGGTTACTTTAAACTTGGTCAATAAGCCAAATGGTTTCTTGAAGTCCAAGAAACTATTTACTACTTAAGGTGGTAAACATATGATTTAGACGCCTGGTAGTCTAGAGGGTTAAGGTGCTTCAGCTGGATGTGGTCTGTAATGGTTTACAACCTAGGCATCTGTAAATGGGAATGCCATTTACAGATGAGCGACTGGTCACTCACCTTAAATGTCGCGATTAAGCATCTTAACCCCGGACCCCTACTTGTCTGATGGGGCAATATAAGGTTTGGTGCTAGAAATGTTGATTTAAAGAAGGCAGCAAAAGAACGAAAGGAAAAAATTACCAAAAAAATCTTGGACAAAACCAGTGAGGTGCTTGAGGTAGTGTGTGAGCGGCGGGGCCATGATCTGGGTGAGACTTGGGTGTGTGACCATAATGCTAAATGTCATGCAGCTATCGGGGTCTGGGTAAGGTTCGGGTGTGTGGAATAGGCCTATGTCATGCAGCGGTAGGAGTCTGGGTAGGGTTCGGGTGGGTACAATATGTCCTGCAGCGGTGGGGGTGGGGGAGAGGATCGGGTGTGTGGGCATAATGCAATATGTCATGCAGCGGTGGGTATGGAGGTGAGCCTAAGGCATGAGGGTATAATGCACTATGTCATGCAGCGGTGGGGGTGGGGGAAAGGCTCGGGTGTGTGGGTATACTGCAATATGTCCTGCAGCGGTGGGGGTGGGGGAGAGGATCGGGTGTGTGGGCATAATGCAATATGTCATGCAGCGGTGGGTATGGAGGTGAGCCTAAGGCATGAGGGTATAATGCACTATGTCATGCAGTGGTGGGGGTGAGGGAGAGGCTCAGGTGTGTGGGTATACTGCAATATGTCATGCAGCGCCGGTGTTTGCAAGGCTTCAATAAGTGAGGCTAGGTATGAACTGTTATGGTCATTCCTTCACCTTACACCCACAATACATCAATAGTCATGCGTCATTCACAGCCCCACTGCCAGCCAATCAACTCCCGTTGTTTCGCCCTAAGTGACGCTTGACCAATCACGTCAGCGTAATGACATTCCTAAGGAATGAGTTCTGTGCGGCATTGCTGGCTTCATAGTACCACTTTCTTAGCGACCTAATGGCCATAATGCACACTAATATTCTTCTTTGTGATTATATATATATATATATATATATATATATATATATATATATATATATATATATATATGAATTGCCAGACTTCTAAATCTATATATATATATATATATATATATATATATATATATATATATATATATATATATATATATATATATATATATGAATTGCCAGACTTCTAAATCCCATACGGGGTGGCCGCAAACAAATCGCCTCCATGTCGCCTTGTCACCCGCCATTTCACTGCCCTACTCCCAGCTCACACCCCCTTCCCTCATATACCTCTCCACTCCATCCCTCCATCTCATCCTTGTCCTCCCCCTCCCCCTCTCCTCCTCCACCTCACTAACATAGCCTACACTTTCCTCGTCCGTTTCTCACTCTCCATCCTCTCCACATGGCCAAACCACCCTAGTGTGTTTCTCCTAACGTTTCCTCTCTCATCTACATCCACACCACAACGCTCCTTCACTTCCTCTTTTGTCAGTCTGTCTCTCCATGTGACTCCACAGGCTCCTCTTAAATAATTCATTTCCACTGCTCTCACTCTTGACTTGTGTACCTCCAACAACGTCCAAGCTTCACTTCCATACGTTAGAGTTGGTATCACAGTACTGTCATGCAGTAACGTTTTCAGTTCCATGCTCAATTCCCTGTTTCTTATCACTGCTTTCAAGGAACCAGCAACCTTTCGTCCTTGTTGTACCCTTTCAAGCACTTTATCGTCCAAACTTCCATCCTTACTCATCACACTACCCAAGTGCTTAAACGTCCTCACATTTTCCATTTCCCCCCCATCCAACCTCACTGTACGTTCAATGACTTCACTTCTCTCGAAGATATTAACTTTGTTCTTCCCTACATTCACCTTTAGATTCTTACACACTCTCCCTTCGTCTTCACTTAACAACACAGTATCATCTGCAAACAACAGTACCGTACAGGGAGTTTTCAAACACTGCCCCCCCGCCCCTCTCTCTCTCTACGTACGTAAGTGTTAGACTCTTCAATTCGGGCCGAAGCTGGTCTGTTCAGTATTCCCAGCTTGAAACAAATGTGGGTTTAATATTTTCCCATTAAAAATAAATAAAGAAATAAGATGGGAAAGGTTTATGTAGCAGACGCTGTGACGAACAGTTAGGATGCCATTACTAGTAATTTAATGGAATTGCTTGAGAACAGTGACGAAGAAAATGACCTGAAATGAAAAGAAAATATCGACACAGAATTTACTTATAATAACTGACGCTCCTTAACAAGTTACTCACTGTCTGCTCACGTCACCATAAGAGATATAATTAAGACAGTATTAAGACTCGTTCCCCTATGTAGGCCAATCCCAATCAACTGTATGAAATCATGTACAGATAAGTGGATTAAAATACCAGGAACACACAGCCATACTATTATGCTATAGATGAAAGCAATAAAGTTAAGACAGGACTGACTGCAGGTTGAGTCCAAGAAAGAATAATCAAGTGAGATAAGTAATCTTGACACTCCCACGTATTGCACAACAACTTCCGGCAGTGGGCCAGGATTATTAATAGACGATCAGTACCCGCGCGTGACCCAGATTTGTTATTCCCACTCCGCAACCTGCCTGGGAGGGGGTATCGCGCTGATTTTCTCCAGGGAGGAAAAAGAGAAGGCGGAAGTGATTCTGACTGTAAGCGTTATAGAAAACGGTTTAGTGCCAACTGCGGTAACTACGAAAATCCATTAAGGGATAGGCCTAACTGTTATTTACGGTTGCTGTGAATCTGTAAATTTCATACAGTCACCTGCTGTAGGGTGCGGCTGCATAGTTATGTTGTGCCTGGTCTTCGATGGAACCAGGTAAAACACTTGAATCTGGGTGACGCCATTTTCCCTTTATTCCTGCTGCTGACAGGCGATTATAATTAACTCCAAAAGGCCTCTCGCACTGAAAGAGATTGGTAATTCAATACGTCACCCCATCTGTTCCGTAAGTCAATTATAAGTTAAGTGAAATGGTCAGGAGATGATTAGAGCAAAAATGGAAAATCCCAGAACTCATTTGGTTAAGGAATATTCTGTATTCTCCATTCCTGTCCACCCAGCAAACACGAACTTTAGTTACACGATAATATTTCTTACTAAGAGTTTTTGTTCCTTGAAATGAATTGTAAGAAGAGGAGAATACTGAATCTTTCCGTGTCCTTATTCCCTCGGCTAAAAAGAAGTCTGAATTGGAAGAATGTATTGATCGTAGGGATTGTTTGTGATTTCCGGGGCCAGTGCCGGAAGTTGTGGTGTATTACGCACCAGACCCACGAAGACTCACGCGTGTTAGATTAAACTAGGTTAGGTTAGGTAAGGTAAGGTTGGCTCAACCGTCACAGTTACTGCCCCTACAACCATCCGAACCCCTAAAGCCACCACTACCACAACAACCACCACTACCTCTATATCCCTAACCACCACTGCCATTACCACCGCCACTACCACAAAACACGGCCACCATTTATCACCATTACTACGAGTACAAGAACATCACATGTACGGCTAATGGTTATACAGCCATACCTGTCTCTATTACCATAACTACCGCAACTAACAGGCTTTAGCCGCTATTACCTTAACTACCGCAACTGGTGGTTGAATCGGTAGAGAGGCGGCCTGCAGTCCTAATGGACTCAGGATCGAATCCCGGCTGGGGCAGGGAACAGTTTAAGGATTTGAATTTCCTAAAAGCAGACTTTCCTGATCTACAAGATGACCCGCCGACATGTCGTAAAAATACCCCCGCTAATACCAGTACACCAATCCTGTATGAGACAACCCTAGCATGTATTCAGTATGGATGGTGGGTGTTAGCGCCGAAGTGTTGACATGTGGAGGTGTAGGAGGACTACTGGGCCTTGAGATAGGTCACTGCCCCCGAGAAATAGGCCCTGAAGCCCTAAGTCTACTAATACCAAGTTGGTTCACTTTCCGTCAGCGCTCAGGAAGGCGTGGCTTGTGTGTCGTCAACTGGCTTAAATAACAGATAATGTATAAAAGGGCAGACTCCAATTAAACATTTATGATAAGGGAAAACGAAGAAGGGGAAGAAATGTGGACTTGTTTACCCTATAATATAGCAGTAGGTTCCCTCACACCCCTACACCTTCCCTCACACATTTCAGTCCTTTCCCTCACTTCTCCGGACCGAAAATGTGTCATGGTCTGATAAGTGGAGCAAATATACACTCATCCTCGTGGTCAGGAGTCAACTGAACACTAGGGTTTCATGATCATTTCATGCCAGAGCCAGTCGACGTCACTCCGATGCTCCGCCCCTGCGCGAGCTTGGAGCTGTTTTAGAAGGAAGTGATCCGACTTGGTATTAGTAGACTTAGCTGAAGCCTTTGCCCAGAGTCGGACACGTAAAAAAAAAATAATAATAATACAACTAGGGGGCTTTAGCCTCTGTTACCTTAACTACCGCAACTTTTTCTTTTTTAAATGCGAGGAAGAAGGAACCAAAGGCCATGAGCCCGCAGTACAGTTCCCTCCAAGAGAAAAACAAAATACAATGGAGAGCCAAATTCAAGATTCGATCATTTTGAGATGCCTTGACACACTGCGTTTGAAAGACTGGAGATCATAGGCAGCAGGAAATACAGACAGAGGGAGACAGTTCCAGAGCTGACCTGTTACATAAATGAAAGACTGGGAGTAACGGTTAACTCTTGCATTAGAGAGTTGGACAGAAAAGGGATGAGAGTTTGCTGCCAGACGGGTGCTACGCGCCCGTCGTAGAGGTGGAGGAATGCAAGCAGACAGTTCAGAGGAGCAGTGACCATTAAAGTAGCGATAGAAAAGAGATAAAGATGCAACAGTGCGGCGAAGAGACAGAGGTTGAAGGGAGTCAGTAAGAGGAGGAGAGTTAATGAGACGAAAAGCCTTTGACTCCACCCTGTTGAGAAGAGCTGTATGTGGGGAGGCTCCCCACACATGAGAGTTGTACTCCACACAGGGGCGGATAAAACCCCTGTATAGAGTCAACAATTGTGCAGGGGTAAAGAAAGAGCGGAGTTGGCTTAGCACACCCAATCTCTTGGAAGCAGATTTTACAAGAGATGTAATATGATCTTTCCAAGATATGTCCTGAGTAAATGAGACCCCAAGCATGTTCAAGGATGATGCAGGATTAAGCTGAATATTATTAGATATTAGTGGGTATACCTGTGGAAGATTTTGTCGGGTTGATAGGTGTAAGAACTGAGTCTTAGATTCATTAAAAAACACCATATTATTTTTACCACAGTCAGAGATACAAGCCAAGTCAGACATTAGGTGTGCCATAGCCTCATCCCTTGTTTGTTGAAGTAACTGTTGAGATGGGCGTTGCGGGAACCGAATGGAAAGGTGAAGGGTGGAGTCATCAGCGTATGAGTGGATAGGGTTAGATGTACAGCTTAGAAGATCATTGATGAATAAAAGGAAGAGAGTTGGTGATAGGACAGAGCCCTGAGGAACACCACTGTTGATAGATCTAAGAGAAGAACGATGGCCGTCTACAACAGCGGCTATAGAACGACCAGAAAGGAAGCTAGCGATGAAGGCACAGATAGAAGGATAGAAGCCGTAGGAGGGCATTTTGGAAATTAAAGATTTATGCCAGACTCGATCGAAAGCCTTTGAGATGTCAAGTGCAATGGCAAAGCTTTCGCCAAAGACCCGAAAGGAGGATGACCAGGAGTCTGAAAGGTAGGTGAGAAGATCGCCAGTGGAGCGTCCCTGACGGAACCCATACTGACGATCGGAAAGAAGGTTGTGATAGGAAAGATGCCTTAAAATTTTTCTATTGAGAATTGACTCGAAAACTTTTGAAATACAGGATGTTAAAGCAATTGGACGATAGTTGGAGGGTTGGGAGTGGTCACCCTTCTTTGGGACTGGCTGAATGAGAGCAAACTTCCAGCAAGAAGGAAAGGTACAAGTTGACAGACAAAGGCGAAAGAGTTTGCCTAGGCAGGGTGTAAGCACAGAAGCACAGTTCTTGAGAACAACAGGAGGGACCCCATCAGGCCCATATGCCTTGTTAGTTCTGAGGCCAGTGATGGCAGAAAATACATCAACTGAAGACATTTTAATGTCAGCCATGAGGAAGTCAGAGGGGGGAAGTGATGGAGGAACAGCACCGGAATCGTCTAAGGTGGAGTTGGAGGAGAAAGTCTGTGCGAAGAGATCTGCTTTATCAGTAGAAGAAATAGCTACAGAACCATCAGAGTAGAAAAGAGGAGGGAAGGATGATGAGGTAAAGTTGTTAGAAAGGTTTTTGGCAAGGTGCCAGAAGGAGCGGGAAGAATTCGAGTTGGAGAGTTGAGAGCATTTAGTATGGATGAAATTATTTTTAGTAGGAGGCTTTAGCCTCTATTACCTTAACTACCGCAATTAGGGGGCTTTAACCTCTGTTACCTTAACTACCCCAACTAACAGGCTTTAGCCTCTGTTACCTTAACTACCGCAACTAGGGGCTTTAGCCTCTGTTACTTTAACCACCGCAACTAGGAGTTTTGGCCTCCGTTACCTTAACTACCTCAGCTAGGGGGCTTCGGCCTCTATTACCTTAACTACCGCAACTAGGGGTTTTTGTCTCTGTTACCTTAACTACCGCAGCTAGGGGGATTTGGCCTCTTATTACCTTAACTACCGCAGCTAGGGGCTTTGGCCTCTATTACCTTAACTACCGCAACTAGGGGCTTTGGCCTCTATTACCTTAACTACGGCAACTAGGGGCTTTGGCCTTTATTCTCGTCGGCTTAGGTAGCTTCTTGGCACCTCATCCACATAGAAAATCTTTTGAATAATATCTTGAAATAATCAGTCGAGGCAGCTCAAGCCCGAAGACAACAAGAAACGCTGTCGCGTTCATAACAAACGACATCTGCCTGTTTTGTCTACTGACCGCTTGCCAGTTCTGGGCTACAGTGGAGTCAAAATATTGACACTAAAAATTTCCGTGGTATTAGGATAAATAGCGTTTAAAATGGAATAATATCGTGTGAAGATAGCACTGACATAGTAAAGTACTTGTTGAACATTGCTATAATTCTTGCCGTAAATAAGGAGAGTACAATATCGGACAGTTCATCTTTTCGCAGTTTAAAATTTGCTGTATAATTATTTTTCTCATTTACGGATGAGGCGAACCATAACATTGTTCAGCAGGTACTTGACATTTTGTCAAAGCCATTTTCACACAGTATTAAGATACCGGCATTTGAAACGCAGTTTCCACTAATACTACGAAAATTACAAAGGCCGAAGTTGTGAACTTTCTTGTCGACCGAAACTCATGAAGAATTAGTTGTCGTGTCCACTGCTGGTGACATTTGGAATTTTACCCCCCAGTGCCTGGTCCATTAAATGTAATACAGACTCAGGCCATTTATTCAGATTTTAAGAGAGATTTTCGTTGTTGGAGAGTTTCAGTATAATCTAATTACCCCATTCACTAAATGAGGCTTTCCTTGAGCCAAATAAATCTCTTGGAAGTAGCAGAACTAGAATTAGAAATGACGTCCTCGAGTCAAGGGGGGTAATGAATGGAAAAAGATGGGGATACATACACACACACACACACACACACACACACACACACACACACACACATCTAATCTACTCCTTCAGTGGCTAGAGCTGTTTCAGTGAGCCAGCTCCCCTTTTATGGCTTTCCTATACAGCTTACTGTTCTTTTACGGCACTTTTCCTTAACTCTCTCTCTCTCTCTCTCTCTCTCTCCCTGTGTGTGTGTGTGTGTGTGTGTGTGTGTGTGTGTGTGTGTAAGTGAAAGACTGACAGATAGATATATATGATCGTTGCCAACACACACCAGATTTAGGTTTGCATTTTGATAAAGCTCTTAATACAAGTACTCAAGTGTTTCCTGTTCGCTCTCTTCATTTGTGTTTTAGTCAACGTCACTCACTTCTTCACTACGATGACCTCATTTTCGATTTTGTACTTACAGTCAATATCATAGGAGTTAAAGACTTTTCCAATTGAAGAGATTAGATGCAGTTTTCGGTAACTCTTTCATTACAAGGGGGAAAACTTACGTTGAATATACCGTAATGGTCTGATCTTAGCTAGAAAATGAGAAAGACGTAAAAAGGTTGAATTAGGTATGCATATCTCCTTTTACCATTATCATTTCAACTCCATGATTGTATGTGGGGACGCTCACCATCCACTCACTCGATGCAGTGTTGCTTTGGGTGTCTGCCGTTTCCTCTTGTCCTTCCTTCCTCTTCTGTCGTTCTTTCCTTCATTCTTTCCACTTCCTTCTGCCTATGGGTGACTTTACACTCCCTCTTCTGTCTTTCTTTCCTTCATTCTTTTCACTTCCTTCTGCCTATGGGTGACTTTACACTCCCTCTTCTGTCTTTCTTTCCTTCATTCTTTCCTATTATATGGTTTTATGTACACCAGGAAACCATTTACTACGCTGGGTGGTAAGAATATAACCAAATTATGGCGCCAGGTGCTTTAGTGGGTAAATAGGGCTCTCCAGTCGGATTGAACCTGTGTAGGTTTATATCCAAGGGCTGGTTAGGGTTTATTGCTCGCGTATTGCCACTCAGGGATGAGTGAGGCTTGTCAATCTCATCTTTAATGTCAGGACCAACTTTCCTAACCCTGGGCTCCTCCGCTTCTCATTGGGCAACATATGAATGGATGTTGGATGAATGGATTTCAACTCCATGAGGCCAATGACCGTGGTAATGGCTTTGAACATCAGGGCTTCATTTAATGTAATTTCAAGAGCAGGAGATACTTTTCCTGTTAATCCCCTTAACACAGTTCTTTATACAAATTATTTTTGCTGTTACTAAGTGGTTTTAAAGAGCTTACGTGCCTCCCTAGTAGAAATGAGGTTAATGAAGTCTGTATCTATATTCTGCGGTTCAGATAGTTTCTCCAAAAAATTGTTTGGAGGCAGTAAGTGTAAAATGTCAGCGGAATCAATTGTTTAAACTCCTGCATAACCTGTGACTTATTTTTCTTTGTTTTCATTATGTACATTTATCTCTTTATTTTTTACATTTAGGTGCACGGAGAAGGAATCGAAAAGGACGGTGAAGAGATAAGCTGCGAGAGTATTTTATCACCGCACTACGAACGTGTATTTTTCTTCCATTCTTGCCAACTTCAAATGATTTGATTTACCTAACGAGAAACATTTTGAAAAGTTGCATATGACATGCCTTATATTAACCAGTTTCAACACTAAAAGCATACTGAAAACGAGTATGGTTGACTGGTGTTAGTAAAACTCCGTATACATATAAAAAAGAAAGTTTGTCTGTGTTCTATGTAGAAATTGAGAGGGATGCATGTAGACCTCACTAAACAATTCTAGCATGTGTCACTTTTTACGACGAATGTAGATGTGTATATTACAGTTGCTAAACTGCCGCCTTCAAAGTCATGATTAAAATCACTTATAAGTAATCGAGTCAGCATGGTGGACACATGGTAGCTAATAAGTTTTTTTTTTTTTTTTCTACAACCGTATCATTATTAGCTGCAGTGGGTCGGATGGGTGGACGGATTCGTGAGGTGGGCTGGGCGGGTGGGATGGGTGGGCAGACATGGTTGGTGGGTGGGTTGGTAGTGAGAAAATAGGTCCATAGTAGGAATAGGTCTATGGGGAACATATTGCTGAGGAAATGGGTCCAAGGAGAAACATCGATTATGTAGGTAAAGCGGAACTACGTAGAACGATAGTAGGTGCTTGTAGGTGCATTTTGTTGGGGCTGCCCCTCAAAGGTCGGGTTGCCAGGCAATAAAGAGCTTTGATGCGTTTGTCGAATCCATATACACTGCCTGATGGGTCTAATTTTGTCGTGAGCTTCTTCCTGGTACTAAATTGCAAGTGGATACCAAAAAAATGTAGATGTGGTTTTAACATTTGGAAAGCTGTAGAAAGTTTTACAGTATTTAGTAGAGCCTAATGACCCGTTATAATTGCCCGGAACAAGTGGTGACAAGCGCTACATATCCCGTGCAGCCTCAGGCGGCGCCCAAATAAAAAATGGAGCAAGCAAGAGTAAACACGTGAAAGCCCTTCAGAGTTCCCCCAACACACCCAACTGATGGAATGTATTCACATATTTAGTGAAGGTGGAATATATGTCTGTCTGTCTGCCTAAATCTATATATATCTAATCTATCTACCTATATATATATATATATATATATATATATATATATATATATATATATATATATATATATTCACTAGTGCATGGCCACAATAATTTGCTGGCGTAACTAATAGCCTTTCCATCACAATATATTTGCAGGTATTATTATCTTTGTTTCCATACCGTTATTGAGCACACAGTGACTAATTCTGACTAAAAATGTGAAAAAATGGTTTTCCATTTTTTCGTGTGTCACGATTTCCGAGTTTCGCGCGTCGCGTCGTGAGCGATTGCGAAATTTAGGGGGGGATATTTTTCGAACACTCCCTAGACTTACTCCTACCTAATGGAAAAAGAACTAGGTCGGTATCTAATACCGTTCTCATGAAGGAACGAACAAACGCACAGACAGACATTTGCGTCAGTCGCGATTTCTGACAGTTTTGGTGGTCGCATCACGCACGATTGCCATTAAAAAAAAAGAAAAAAATCAGACACTCCCTGGACTTGCCCTGACCTAATGCAAAAAGAATTAGGTCGATATCTATTACCATTCTCGTGAAAGTAACTAACAAACACACATACAGACACACACATACACAACCTGACCTTATTATTAACTAGTGTTTGGCCGTAATAATTTATTGGACTAGCTAATAGCCTTTCCGGCAAGGTCAGAGTTCGAAAATGTGTCAGTGTGTAAACAAAATGACTGTAACAGTTTTTATCTGATTTGGACCAAACTTGGTGGAAGGTCTGAAGATTTGATAAGGAGTTGACCTTCGATTTTTTTTAACAGTAAGTTAGAGGTCAAGGTCACAAGGTAAGTTCAACTTTTAAAAGTTTTTGTCCGATTTGCACAGCTTTCGTGGAAATGTTCAGGGTAAGGCGACAAAAAAGGGATTCAGTTTTAAGAGCAGCTAGTCAAAGGTCAAGGCCACAGAGAAGAGTCGACAGTTAAGGTCTCAAGATAAGGTCAGCTTTTTTTTTTTTTTTTTTTTTTTTAATGCTAGGAAGAAGGAACCAAAGGCCATGAGCCCGCAGTAACAGTTCCCTCCAAGAGAAAAACAAAATACAATATAGAGCCAAATTCAAGATCTGATCATTTTGAGATGCCTGGACACACTGCGTTTGTAAAGACTGGAGATCATAGGCAGCAGGAAATACAGACAGAGGGAGACAGTTCCAGAGCTGACCTGTTGCATAAATGAAAGACTGGGAGTAATGGTTAACTCTTGCATTAGAGAGTTGGACAGAAAAGGGATGAGAGTTTGCTGCCAGACGGGTGCTACGCACCCGTCGTAGAGGTGGAGGAATGCAAGCAGACAGTTCAGAGGAGCAGTGACCATTAAAGTAGCGATAGAAAAGAGATAAAGATGCAACAGTGCGGCGAAGAGACAGAGGTTGAAGGGAGTCAGTAAGAGGAGGAGAGTTAATGAGACGAAAAGCCTGACTCCACCCTGTTGAGAAGAGCTGTATGTGGGGAGCCTCCCCACACATGAGAGTTGTACTCCACACAGGGGCGGATAAAACCCCTGTATAGAGTCAACAATTGTGCAGGGGTAAAGAAAGGTCGGAGTCGGCTTAGCACACCCAATCTCTTGGAAGCAGATTTTACAAGAGATGTAATATGATCTTTCCAAGATAAGTCCCGAGTAAATGAAACCCAAAGCATGTTCAAGGATGATGCAGGATTAAGCTGAATATTATTAAACATCAGTGGGTATACATGTGGAAGATTTTGTCGGGTTGATAGGTGTAAGAACTGAGTCTTAGATGCATTAAAAACAACCATATTATTTTTACCCCAGTCAGAGATACGAGCCAAATCAGACATTAGGTGTGCCATAGCCTCATCCCTTGTTTGTTGAAGTAACTGTTGAGATGGGCGTTGCGGGAACCGAATGGAAAGGTGAAGGGTGGAGTCATCAGCGTATGAGTGGATAGGGTTAGATGTAAAGCTTAGAAGATCATTGATGAATAAAAGGAAGAGAGTTGGTGATAGGACAGAGCCCTGAGGAACACCACTGTTGATAGATCTAAGAGAAGAACGATGGCCGTCTACAACAGCGGCTATAGAACGACCAGAAAGGAAGCTAGCGATGAAGGCACAGATAGAAGGATAGAAGCCGTAGGAGGGCAGTTTGGAAATTAAAGATTTACGCCAGACTCGATCGAAAGCCTTTGAGATGTCAAGTGCAATGGCAAAGCTTTCGCCAAAGTCCCGAAAGGAGGATGACCAGGAGTCTGAAAGGTAGGTGAGAAGATCGCCAGTGGAGCGTCCCTGACGGAACCCATACTGACGATCGATCGGAAAGAAGGTTGTAATAGGAAAGATGCTTTAAAATTTTTCTATTAAGATTTGACTCGAAAACTTTTGAAATACAGGACGTTAAAGCAATTGGACGATAGTTGGAGGGTTGGGAGTGGTCACCCTTCTTTGGGACTGACTGAATGAGAGCAAACTTCCAGCAAGGAGGAAAGGTACAAGTTGACAGACAAAGGCGAAAGAGTTTTGCCTAGGCAGGGTGTAAGCACAGAAGCACAGTTCTTGAGAACAACAGGAGGGACCCCATCAGGCCCATATGCTTTGTTAGTACTGAGGCCAGTGATGGCAGAAAATACATCAACTGAAGAAATTTTAATGTCAGCCATGAGGAAGTCAGAGGGGGGAAGTGATGGAGGAACAGCACCGGAATCGTCTAAGGTGGAATTGGAGGAGAAAGTCAGTGCGAAGAGATCTGCTTTATCAGTAGAAGAAATAGCTACAGAACCATCAGAGTGGAAAAGAGGAGGGAAGGATGATGAGGTAAAGTTGTTAGAAAGATTTTTGGCAAGGTGCCAGAAGGAGCGGGAAGAATTCGAGTTGGAGACTTGAGAGCATTTAGTATGGATGAAATTATTTTTAGTTGTGCGAAGAACAGACTTAGCACGATTCCGGGCAGAAATGTAAAGATGATGTGATTCAGGGGTGGGTTGGCTCCGGTACCTTTTGTAGGCCCTCTCCTTGTTGCGGACAGCATTAGAACAAGTGTGATTAAACCAAGGCTTTCTTGCGTTAGTCAAAGGATATGAGAAAGGAATGTATGCTTCCATGCCCGAGAGAATAACCTCCGTAATACGCAAGGCACACTCAGATGGCTCACGGCCATGGAAGCAATAATCATTCCAGGGAAAATCAAAGAAGTACTGCCTAAGGGCCTCCCAGTCCGCGGCTCTAAAATGCCACAGACGACGTTTCCCTGGAGGGTCCACAGGCCGTACCGGAGTGATAGGACCAAATATGCTGGAAGTGTGAAAGGTCAGGCATGAATGAAGTTATTTGATTTTACGGGCAATCGATCTGAGGTCAAGGTCTCTAGGCAGTGTCGAAATGGTTGGCCCTGAGACCAGTTTTGGGGACGTGGGTGTTGCACTTTGTGATGGCTCCTCCTCCTCCTCTGCTTCTTCATCATTCAGATTATTTTATTTAACTTAGAGAAAAAAAACTCTAGTATTGACGGGAACAAATGATGGCTTTATCTAATCATTCTTGTTCGAAGTGTCTCCTAACAATATAATGTAATTTTGATAAATAACCAGGACAAGAGTATTATATGTTGGAGCTTCAGGCCCTAATTTGGGGCTTCGCCTAAATCGCTAAAGTCTACAGGCGTGAATGGAAGGTTTCATGGACCTAATATGATGCATCCCTGAAATCGCTAAGTTCTAGGGAAGTGAAGCACCTCGTTTATGAAAACCATTTGTGAACGACACTCAGACAAGGTCTTTCCTAGGGATCCTCCCACATGAAAAGGAAAGGCTTCGTCCTGAAGGGATTACATTTGTTACGGTGAGATTCTACCACCTCGTACTGCGGTCGGCCTCTGTCTATATTTGTCTGCAGTGTACAAAGCTTTGCATTCTGAATATAGATTTGGTTGGAGATGTTGTCAGTCTTATTTACCTCTGAATGTTATATTCAGTTTTCGTATGTGGCTTTGAAGTAAAGTGTAGTTCAAGATGGAGAGTGTAGATCAAGCATGAACACAACATTGCCTTGGTTTACATAATCTACTCCCTACCGTGCAGCGGGGAAAGGGGAGTGGGACAGAGTGAGAGGGAACTAAATCTATTTCAGCTTTGCCTGTATGCATGCAGTTGGTTCACTGTGATGGAGACTGTTTCTAAGGTGTGGAACGTAGACAGAAACTTTGCTTAGCTGTTAGGCCTTTGTGACTGAATAAAATCTCCTGGTGTTAGCTGCAGTAGAATAGCTGAGTTGCCCCGACAATGGAAGACTAAGAGTAGTTAATAATCCTCGATTCAGTGTATTGTGTTCATGTATAAGTATACCGTATATGAAAAAACAAAACAAACAAACATAATGTCTTCGAATGCCAGAACGGCGATAGACAGACCACAGTGTGGTTAGGACAGCTGGGTCTGTTTGGCAGCGAACGACTGTATGCTGGAAACTTATATCGCGAAAGAGAAAGCAAGGTACAAATATTTGACGATATTTTCAAAAGCATTTGACGAAGACGGAACAACACTGGCCTCACTATATCGTTCCCGACTACACTTAGTAATGTGGGATGAAGGCTCATCAAATCCAATAACTTTTAGCTTCCAATAAGTGTTCATCAGAAGTATGGGGCTATTTAAGCTGAAAGCACACGGCTGTATGTTGCTGTGTGTGGCCAGATCATAACCTCAGAGTTCATCCAGGGTGGCCACCATAAAACGCCTCCAAGTGTTTCCTGTTACCGTAAGTCAGGAAATTATGTGATAAGTCAGTAGTGCATATGGATGTAATAGGTGCATAAATAGTAAGAAAGCTTATACTGTACATAAAAAAAAAAGATGAAGCCATCACTTAAGATCATTAACACACACACACACACACACACACACACACACACACACACACACACACACACACACACACACACAGTATTATAAATTAGAATGTCTTTAATTCTGCAATAACTTCACCTGGATGGTTTTCATTCATAACTAAGTCGGTGTATAATTTCGGAGAGTCATTAATTTCTCAGAACGTCTCTGCCGCCACTTCATGTCGTCAAGAGGGGAAATGAATGACAGTAGAGAAATTAGCGTTGATATTGCAGTGCTCACAGGAATTACAGCAAATGACAGCATGTGCACGTAAGAGTGTATGTTAAAATGAGGGTACAGAACAGCGAGCTTTTTTATATAGAAGGAAATGTATGCAAATGTTAGAAAATTTGCATACAAGGTTGTCAGCTTAAGTAAGTGAGAACACAATTTTGCTCGAGCATAAGGGCGAATGTACTCTATATATGGCAGAGGTTTTATAATAATAATATTCATCATTATCATCATCATCATCCTTCTCATCGTCATTATCATCATCATCATTATTATCATAATCATTCTTATCTTCGTCACCTTCACTTATTCCTCTTAGAAAAATCGAGAAGCCTTGGACAAGGACTGACCAAACGTTGACGACCAAGGACCGGACAAAGGACATTGCAATTGGAACTTGGAATGTAAGGGGAGCAAATGATGAGGTGAAAGAGAGAGAGATTGTCTAGGTGCTTGAGGATGCGAAAGTGGATGTATGTGGAATAACTGAAACAAAATGGAGAGGAGAAAGTGTGAGAGAATGGGAGTATGGATGGGGTATATGTGCAGGAGTAGGTGAGAATGAGAGGGCAAAGGAAGTAGTATGTATAGTTGTGAGTAAAAGATGGAAGAGGAGCATAAGACAGTATGGATCAGTTGGATCAAGGATTGTGTGGGTAAAGTTGAAAGTTGGAATACAAATGTGGGCGATTGTGTGTGTGTATGCGCCAACACAAGATCGTGCTAGAAGAGTGAGAGAAGAGTTCTGGACAAATGTAGAAGTGTGCATGGAAAAGTTTGGAAGGAATGAGAGAGTGTTTTTGATTGGTGATATGAATGGTAAAGTTGGGAATGTGAAGGTGGATGGAATAGTTGGTGAGTGGGGTGTGCCTGCTGAAGTAGATGAGAATGGGAGTGCGTTAGTGGACATTTGTGCTGGGAGGGGGTTGGTGATAGCCAATACCCTCTTCAGGCATAAAATGATCCACAGGTATACATGGCGAGTGATGAGAAGGGTGGGTGGTGAACTGAGTGAAAGGAAGGCAATGATTGATTATGTGTGTGTGGATGAAAGGATGCGAAGATGTATATTGGATGCAAGAGTTTATAGAGGTTGGGGGAGTGGACTTTCTGACCACTACTTGGTGGTGGCCAGAATTAAAGTTCAAGTAAGATGGAGGAATAGAAGAAGGGAAAGACGAGAGGAAGGAGTAGTTGCAAGGAGAGTGGAAAGGTTACAAGAGGATGAGAAAAAGGCAGAGTATAAGAGAGAAGTGGAGGAACGATTGGGCAAATATGAATTGGAGCAGATGGGGGACGTGGAAGGTGTGTGTAGAATATTTACAGAAGAAATATGTGCAGCATGTGATGTGGTGTGTGGAAGGAAGAGAAGACGGAGGGAGGTGCAAGGAACAGCGTGGTGGACTGAAGAGGTGAAACGGGCTGTGGCACAAAAGAAGAAAGCATACAATGAATGGATGAGAAATAGGAGCGTGGAAGAAGTTGAGAGGCGGAAGAGAGAGTTATATGTAGAGAGAAAGAGAGAGGTGAAAAGATTAGTAAGAGAGAGTAAGAAGAGAGTGGATGAGGAATTTGGAAGGAATTTGAGTGTAAAGTGGAGGGACTGTAAGAAAA
Organism: Coenobita brevimanus; assembly: GCF_032717465.1. Taxonomy (NCBI): domain Eukaryota; kingdom Metazoa; phylum Arthropoda; class Malacostraca; order Decapoda; family Coenobitidae; genus Coenobita; species Coenobita brevimanus. The sequence goes on along the minus strand of NC_137023.1, from coordinate 6,367,180 downwards.
TGTTCTGGAAAGAGGTGAAAAGAGTAAGACAGGGTGGAAGTGAAGTTAGCAGGGGAGTGAAAGATAAAAATGGTAGATTACTAGTGGAGAAGGGAGAAAAAGTGAGCAGATGGAGAGAACACTTTAAGGAATTGTTGAACGTGGAGGATGGAAGTAATGCGAGTATAAGTGACTGGGGAATGGCTGGGAGAAGGAGGGAGGTGAGAAGACAGGAAGAAATCAGTAGGATAGAAGTTGTGGAAGCAATGAAGAAAGTTAAATCAGGGAAAGCCCCAGGAATTGATGGAGTGTGTGGTGAAATGCTGAAGCATGGGGGAGAGATAGTAGTAGAATGGATGTGGAAGATGTGCAGATTGGCCTGGGAGGAAGGTAGAGTCCCGGAGGATTGGAAGTCAGGTATAGTTATTCCCATGTACAAATGAAAAGGGGAAAAAGAAGTGTGTGGTAATCATAGGGGCATTTGTCTTCTTAGTATAATAGGAAAAGTGTATGGTAGGATACTTATTGACAGAGTTAGAGAAAGAACAGAGAAATTAGTTGGAGAAGAACAGGGAGGCTTTAGGAAGGGAAGAGGTTGTGTAGATCAGATATTCATTCTCAGATCTTTAGTGGAAAAGTTTCTAGAGAAGGGAAAGAAGTTGTATGCGGCTTTCATGGATTTGGAGAAAGCATATGACAGGGTGGATAGACTAGGATTGTGGAAAGTGTTAAGAATATATGGAGTAGATGGGAAGTTGTTGAATGCTGTGAAGAGTATGTACGATGGTGCGAAGGCTGCAGTGCGTGTGGATGGTGAACTAAGTGAATTTTTCTCTTTGAAAGTTGGGTTGAAACAGGGATTTGTCATGTCTCCATGGTTGTTCAATCTGTACATGGATGGGGTAATAAAAGAGGTACAAGGTAGGGTAGTGGATGTTGGAGTGGCCCTGGTGAGAGAGGATAGTGTTTGGAAACTCCCTGTACTGTTGTTTGCAGATGATACTGTGTTGTCGAGTGAAGACGAAGGGGAGCTGCAAGGCTTGGTGGATGAGTTTGAGAGAGTGTGTAAGAAATGGAATCTAAAGGTGAATGTAGGGAAGAGTAAAGTGATGGTCTTTGAGAGAGGTGAAGTCAGTGAATGTACAGCGAGATTGGATGGTGAGGAATTGGAAAATGTGAGTACGTTTAAGTACTTGGGTAGTGTGATGAGTAAGGATGGAGGTTTGGAGGGTGAAGTGCTTGAAAGGGTACAGCAGGGAAGAAAGGTTGCTGCTTCTTTGAAAGCAGTGATAAGAAACAGGGAAGTGAGCATGGAAGTGAAAAGGTTACTACATGACAGTATTGTGATACCAACTCTAACGTACGGAAGTGAAGCTTGGACGTTGTTGGAAGGACACAAGTCAAGAGTGAGAGCAGTGGAAATGAGTTATTTAAGAGGAGCCTGTGGAGTCACATGGAGAGACAGGCTGACGAATGAGGATATAAAGGAGCGTTGTGGTGTTGATGTGGATGTGATATGAAGCGTTATGAGGAACACAGTGAGGTGGTTTGGCCATGTGGAGAGGATTGAGGGTGAAAGACTGACGAAGAGAGTGTATGTGAGTGAGGTGGAGGGGGAAAGAGGGAGGGGGAGACCGAGGATGAGATGGAGAGATGGGGTGGAGAGGTATATGAGAGAGGGGGGTGTGAGTTGGGAGCAGGGGAGTGAAATGGCGGGGGACAGGGCGACTTGGAGGCGATTTGTTTGTGGCCACCCCAAACGGGATTGAGGCGTCTGTCAATAGATAGATAGAGATAGATAGATAGAAAAATCGAATGGATGGATGGGTATTATACAGAAAAAAAGGAGTATGAAGAATGAGACCTAACCCAGAGCACCATGCAAAGGAAGCCACACCTCCACTCACTCTGTTCAAGGCTTCGAGCGAAAGATAAGTTATATAGTATTAAATAAGTGAATATTTCTTGGGGCGCCAGTACCTGTGTTATGGCCGACTATAATACACATTACGAAAGAAGTGTATGAAACAGTTGTGTCCAGTCAATACGTAAATACCTCAGCTCTGTTTATTATTATTATTATTATTATTATTATTTTATTTATTTATTTTTTTTTTTGGGGGGGGGGCATTTCTCCATAAGGGTTCCATGTGTCTCGTGATGTATCGAAACAAAATTCTGTTCTGATAATATGAAAATATTGTTATTGAAAATGCGCCGGAATACGAGTATGCTTTACGATTATTGAAATAGGATATACCAGTGTCATTCATATTTCCCACTAAAACGTGTGGTGTGAGATACAGAAACTGGAGCAGAAAAGCACAAAGGTAGGAGACATATCAAGAGTTATATACGCCTTCGAAGTAATCGGTCATACACGCCTTCAAAATAATTGGCTTTACCTCACAGGCCTTACTATACACACACACACACACACACACACACACACACACACACACACACACACACACACACACACACACACATGCACGCTCGCACGCACGCACGCACGCACGGAGCGCGCCGTACAAGGCCTGTCTCATAGAAACAGTTTGCCGATTGTCAGGTTAAAACTGGTGCAACATTTAGCAGGCTCGTATACCTAACTTCGTCCATTTATGTCAATTATTCGTCGATCATTTAGCTTCGTCAGCGTCCATACCTTGCACATTCTTTTCATCTTGGCTTCCACGCTGCCTCCTACGCTCAGACTTCTCTACACTTTTCATCACTTTCTCGTATCCATCCTGTGAATATGAAGTTCATAAGTTATTTAACCTGTGAGTGAAGATATGTCGCTGCTGACAGCCTTATATGAGAGAGAAACCTGGACATTGATTGACGGGTTGTTTTTAATGTTGCGAGATGAGATATTTAGGATATCATATTATTATTATACATGGCGTAAAGAAGAGATGTCTGTGTGAAACTGTAAGGTGAAAAAAATGTAAGTATGTGGGGTAGCGTAGTGGAATTGATGCCTAGAAATACTTTGAAATTATCTGGGCATTTTGAATGAACAGGTGTAGACACGGTGGCAGAGAGGGGCCTTTGAGCTTACTGTGGAGGGTAGCGGTGCAGGAAGGACCGTGTGTGGTGTGGCTGACGTGAATGGAAATATAAATGAGAGAGAGAGAGAGAGAGAGAGAGAGAGAGAGGTTGGGGAAGAGGTGGTGTATAGTGACAGAGGGTGCAAGAGATATGTAAGAGTCTTAGTAATGTTGGAAGGTAACGACACTAGAGGCAGTGTGTCTGGTGTAGTAGACTAGCGGGTGAAATAATGCATTAGTGTGAGGACGTGAGATGCAGTGGAGTGGCTGCAAGGGTGCCAGAGGCATGTAAAGAAGAGACCCTGAGTGTAATATTAAGGGCAACGATAAGTCAGGACGACTGTGTGTGTGTGTGTGTGTGTGTGTGTGTGCTGTTGTCGTCGTTATTGTTGTTGCTTAACCCTGATCTGTCTGGCCGAGTAGAACTATGGACAAGAGGCAAGCATTACTTCTAAGGGGCCATCCTACAGATACAGTACAGTATAACACCGTCTAGGACATCGCCGGCCTTTGTTTTAACAGCTCTCTGCTGGGGTCGGACCAGGGTCTTTCTCCATGGCGAAGTTTAGGTTCAGGTTTAGTTTCTGGGTGGACGCCAAAGCTGATTCGCTCAACAGAGGGTACATATCTACATCCCGTATAAGCTCGTCGTCAGCGCGTAGCAGACGAAGGTGGAACCATCATTAGCTAAAGAAGGGGGAGGGAACGGCGTGTAATGATGACGATAACGGCGAGGGACCGTGTGTGGTGTAGCAAGCGAGAACGGAAGTTTTTATGGGTCAGAGTGGCTGAGGATGTAGTCGAACGATGGGGAGAGTGGGAGAGGTATTCAAGGCGAAGTCTTTGTGTGTAATGTCAAGGGTAACGTTGGAGGATGGAGAGTGTGTGCAGTGTAGCAGACGAGAGACATTTAATGAAAGAAGTGAAAGACGAAGAGTAATGTCGGAGAGAGTGGGAAAGGGATGTAAGAAAGCCTTTGAGTAATGCTGAAGGTAACGGTGTACCGCTGGGTGGGCCGTGTATGGTGTATCAGACGACTGTGGGGACATATACAGTACAAATGAGAGAGGAGGATGTAGAGGAGTGAATAATAGACGGGAGGGGCAGGTAGAAGAAGTATGTAGCTTTAGGTTGCTACTGGCACGTGGATCTGTGTGAGGCAGGGATGGTGATGAAGATGATGGTATAGATAATGATGGTGAGGATGATGATGACGATGATAACGATTTAAAAAAGAAAAGAAAATGATGGTAGTAAAACTAGTGTGAAATGGTGTAATAATGTAAGGAGAATGCTCTTTTTATCCATTAAAGTTATAAGAGTCCGTAAGGAAGTCTTGAGCAAACTCAAATGATGCAGACTAAAACTGAAGCGGCGTCTGTACTAGCTGCAGCCAAACGATTTATCCATTCTGGAACTGTGAATGTGCAAAAGAGTAATTACAGGAAAAGAAACAGTGAGAATAGGGAAGTGCAAGTAAAACTGAGAGAAATTAATTGACAAAGTTCGCTTTGAAAATCATCTCATCTCACTTTCCTCTGTCCGTTAATATTCCTAAGCTGAGAAAGACATTATGTTTCTGTGATCAGTAGATAATTCTCGTTCATGTAAGATACCGATAACGCACATGCCTTAAGTGTGAAGTAGAAACCGTGGAACAATAGACAGTGTTTTGTCCCTAACTGTACGTAAGAGAAGTATTGGTAAAAGGGAATGCATGGTAAGGGTGAGAGCTGAAATGAGTGACCACACGGAATATAGAGTACGTAAGTATGAATGCTGCTTTGTAAGTAAGATTGAATGAGCGTGAGTTTAGTAAGGGTGAATGAATAACTACGCGTGGTGCAGAAAGTGGATATAGATATGGGCGGTCAAAGCTGCGAGGTATGTAAATATATAGACACGAATGAGAAGTTTAAGTCAATAGGAGTGCCCGTCTTTAAAAGAATGAGCTTAAATGTGTGGTTTGATGAAAATGCTAAGAACATATATGACCTTCTTGCAAAGGAAAATAAAGCGCGTAGCAACCTTAACCCTAAAAACTGCATTCCAGAGTCTCGGAAGAGAAAACTGCGTGACATGGAAACAAATGGTTGATCGAGCAAGCAAAATAGTTGCAAAGACTGGCTGATATTAGCGACCATCATGGGCCCTACAAGTCCATTAAAACCATCTATGGGCCTATGAAACACAAAATAATCCTTGTTCAATCAGCCGAAGGTGAGCTCCTGAAAGACAAGCAAGCAATCTAGAAAGATGGGCGCAACATTTCAACACCTCACTGAATCAAAGAAATCCTGTGGAGCATAATATCCTTGATAACATCCCAAATACCTCTTGAGCGGCAGATATTGATATCCCATCTACACTTGCAGAAACTGTTCAGGCCATCCAGTCTGTAAAAAATAACAAAGGCCCTGGCTCTGATAGCATACCATCTGAACTGATCAAAGAGGGCGGTCAGTTACTTCACCAGCGCCTCCATAAATTCATACCGGCTATCTGGAACCAAGAACTAATTCCATCTGAATATCTTATTTCTGATGCTTTAACCATTTACAGGAAGAAAGGGGACCGCTCAGTTTGTGACAACTGCAGAGGCATCTCCCTCCTTGTGAATGCTGGTAAGGTACTAGCCAAGATGTTATCTAGACTGACAAAACATTTAACTGAGTAAACACTCCCTGAAACAGTATGGATTCCGGAAGGAACGAAGTACCTGTGATATGATCTTTGTTGCCCGGCAGATACAAGAGAAATGCCACGAGCAGAACCCTGACTTGTATATTGCATTCATCGATCTTGCAAAAGCATTTGACACTGTCAACAGAGAACTTTTATGGAGTGCTTTTACATAATTTGGAGTTCCAAACAAATTTCTTACCATCCTGAAGAGTTTGCATAACAACATGAATTCTCGTGCATCTGTAGGTGGGAGCAAATCCGAATCCTTCAGTGCGGATGTGGGCGTAAAGCAAGGATGTGTCTTGGCTCTTGTCATTTTCAACATGTATCTCACTGCGGTCATCTCACTGCAGTTATCCGTTTAAGTCACCAGCAATTGAACTCTGATGATGGGATAAAAATCCAGTTCAGTCAAGCCGGTAACTTATTTAATCTCAGACGTCTTCCAGCACAGTCAAAGACTGAAATAGCTCATTTCCTAGACCTCCAATAAGCTGATGACTGTGATGTCCTTGCACATACCTCAAAAAGCCCTACAAATCCCTCACCATCATTTCCAACATTTATCATGCAATGGGTTTCCGAATAAATGTCAGTAAAACAGATATAATATCTCAGAGAAACAATGCACCAGAGCCTCATGCACTTCAGATAAATGGCGAAAATGTAAAACAGGTGGTAAATTTTACTTGTCTTGGAAGTGTGCTCACAGATAAACATAACATTGTTGCAGAAGTCCTTGCACGAATCATTCACACCTCAGCTTCTTTTGGGTATCTTAGATCCAGAGTCTTTGAAAACACCAACTAGAGAATCGAGATAAAGGTATCAGTTTAAACAGTTGTATGCATCTCCACCCTCTTATACAGTTCTGAATTGTGGACTACTTAGCAGCGCCACATCCAACAGTTTGAGTCTTTTCACATCTGATACTTACAGCGCATCCTAGGACTCACATGGGAGGATAAAGTCCCTCACTCACAAATTCATCACTTGGCAAAATCAACCAGCATAGAAACCATGCTGGCCAAAAAACAGCTCAGGTGGGTGGGACACGGGTTCTGCATGCCTGAGCACGCCTTCCTCGCCAAGTTCTGTATGGCCAACTCCCTGCAGCACTTCACAACCCACGGGGACAGAAGAAGAGATATAAAGATCATATAAGGACAACCCTGAAAAAATGGAACATCATATCTAAAGATCTTGAAACCAGTACCTCTGAAAGAAAACAGTGGCAAGCCCTCTGCAGTGAAGGAACCTATCAGCTGGAAGCTTGGAACCTGGCCAGAGAAGTACGTAGACAACGGAGGCACAACCAAAACAGTTCTTCCAGCAAACCCGGACTTAACATGCCAACTGTGTGACAAGGTTTTCGGATCCAGAATTGGTTTGCATAGCCACACACGTTGGCACCAAAGACTGAGAAACATTTCAGCATAGTAGCCGCCGTCTTCTATAGTACAAGGACAGCTTTAAGATAAAATTGAGTGTGTGTGTGTGTGTGTGTGTGTGTGCGTGTGTGTGTGTGTGTGAGGAGAGAGAATGAGTGGTAGGGTAACGCATAGAGAGAGAGAGAGAGTAGCTAGGTAGGAAGGAATGTAAGGAGTTTAGGAGAGGGTATGCGTTGCATGTGAGGTAGCCAGGGATGACTTCGACATCCACACACTCACACATAAGCACACAACCTATCTATCTATCTATTGCCAGACGCCTTAATCCCATACGGGTGGCCACAAACAAATCGCCTCCACGTCGCCCTGTCCCCCGCCATTTCACTGCCCTGCTCCCAACTCACACACCCCTCTCCCATATACCTCTCCACTACATCCCTCCATCTCATCCTTGGCCTCCCCCTCCCTCTCTCCCCCTTCACGTCACTCACATACACTCTCCTTGTCAATCTCTCACTCTCCATCCTTTCCACATGGCCAAACCACCACAGTGTGTGTGTTTCTCCTAACGCTTCCTATCACATCCACATCCACATCCACACCACGACGCTCCTTCACATCCTCATTTGTCAGTCTGTCTTTCCATGTGACTCCACAGGCTCCTGTCAACCACAGTATAGATTTTGGATACTGACTGGCGGATCTTGGGCTACAACAGAGTGGTACTGGTGGTGGTGGTGGAGTGCCAGTAGCCGTGTGTGGTGGTGATGTGTGGTGCTGTGAGAGTAGTAGAGTTGGATGTGGTGGTATTTGTGTGTGTGTGTGTGTGTGTGTGTGTGTGTGTGTGTGTGTGTGTGGTGTTATTATTTTGTTGCAGTGTTTGTTTGGTGTTGAGGGGTGAGGGAAGTTATGATGTTAATGATTAATGGTGATGTTTGTGATGAATGTAAGTTGTCAGTGTGGTGGAGTAGGGTATGGTGTTTGTTTGAGCTTGGTGTGGTATTGCAGGACGGTAGTACTATTTAGAAAATTGTGTGGAGTATAGGTGTTGTGAAGGTGTAGTTTGTGGTGAAGTAACAGTAGCTGTAGGTGTGGTGGGTGGGAAATGGTGATAAATTGTGATTGGTGTGGTGTTAAAGTTATGCTGAAATTATATAATGGGGGATGTAAAACGTACAGAAGTGATGATAGTGGTGATGGTGGTGGCAGCAGTTGTGGTGGTGGTGTTCAAGAAGCTGATGAGTTGTTGGTATGGTGGAGCAGAAAAAGATGCTTATTTGAGTTTGGTGCAAAGTTAGAGTAGTAATGAGAAAATGCAGTGTATCCTTATTTCGCGATGCTGGTGTTGTGTATAAGGAAGCAGCGGCTGAGTGTGGTGGGACGTAATTTGGTGCTAGAGTGTTTCGTATGGTGTGAAAATGATAATGTATGGGAAATGGGATTCTAAGGTGCGATGATGTTGTAATGGTGTTAGTGGCTGAAGCAGCAGCGATTTTTGTGATAATACCATGGCGGTGTGAGTGTGGTATAGGAGGTAATGCTGTAAATTTGAGTTTAGATTAGTGGTAGAGGAGTAATGAGATTACGTGGTTGCGGGAGATTATTATATAATGTTTCTGGTTGTGTTGATTTTTGAGATGATGAGAGTTGGAAGTCTGAATGCGAAATATGATCATAAATCAAGTCGGGTGTGGTATCGCTGTAACACAGTCATTAGATTATGTAGTGGTGGGAGTTTTATGGTGGAAATATGTAATGATAACGGTGTGTATGGTGATGGTGGTTGCTGTGATACGTGCTGCTAGGAGTGTGATGGAGCAGAATGTGGCTCTTGTTTGTGTTTGGTGGTGTTAAAGTGGCGCTGTAATTAGGGGTAGTCAGGACTGTAAAGTGTTATTAAAGCCGCACTGAGACTGTGGGTAATAGGGAATGTCAAGTGTTAAACTGGTACTGTGATTGTGGGTAGTCAGGACTGTAAAGTGTTTGCCGTACTGTGACTGTGGGTAGTAGGGAATGTAAAGTGTTAAACTGGAACTGTGATTGTGGGTATGGGGAATTGTAAAGTGCTAAAGCGGTACTGTGTTTGTGGGTACTGGGAATTGTATAGTGTTACAGAGGAAGTGTGATTGCGGATAGTGAGGACTGTAAGGTGATAACATGGTACTGTGATTGTGGGTAGTGGGGACAATGAAATGCCTCAGTGGTACTGTGATTGTGGGTAATGGGGATTGTTAAGAGTATAGGATCTGTGAAGGTTGATGATGAAGGAGTGTCTGATGATGGTGTGTATTTTTGGTGCAGTGGGGCAGGATGTGGTACTGAGTTTTGTGTGGTGTTAAAAATGATATTTAGATGATGTGCTGGTGATGACAGTACTGTAAGGTATTAAGCTACTTTTGTGGTGATGGTGGTGGTGGTATGTAGTGTGAAGTTCAGAGTGTGATATATGAGAATGTGATGTTACTGAAACTAGAATGGCGAACAGTTCAGGTGATACGGTGAGTACATGATGGCACTGATACAGAGATATAGTAGTGGTGGTGATTAGGTGATGACAGTAGTACAGAGAAACAGTAATGGTGGTAATTAGGTGATGACGTTGGTATACAGATAAAGTAATGGTGATGATTTGGTGATGACGCTTGTATACAGGTGGTGATTCAGTAATGATACTGATACTGAGATACGGTAATGGTGTCCTTAGGTAATGGCGGAAGAGACATGCAGTAATGATGGTAATGTTTGTGATGGTGTGGTGTAACCCGACTGATGTTACACACACACACACACACACACACACACACGCAAGCACACACGCACGCACGCACGCACGCACGCACGCACGCACGCACGCACGCACGCACGCACACACGCACGCACGCACGCACGCACGCACGCACGCACACACACACACACACACACACACACACACACACACACACACACACACACACACACACACACACACACACACACACACACACACACACACACACACACACACACACACACACACACACACACACACACACACACACACACACACACACACACACACACACACACACACACACACACACACACACACACACACACACACACACACACACACACACACACACACACACACACACACACACACACACACACACACACACACACACACACACACACACACACCCACACACACACACACACACACACACACACACACACACACACACACACACACACACACACACACACACACACACACACACACACACACACACACACACACTATTGACGGGGTAAAATGTGTAGGGGTTGTACCTTAAAAGCCGACTGGAAAAAGAGTAGTGAAAGCGGCAACTGTGTACGGACTGCCAGTTTGTCGGGCAGTTGAGCACTGCCAACATGGGGAGTGAGGGTGGCAGGCTTCTTTTATTTGCCCATTTGTGTTTTCACCCCTACAGAAGGAAGATATTGTTTTTCTTTATTCTGGCTGCTATCAGACGATTTATTTATATTAGAAGTAATGGAGGGGAAGAGGAGGGGGAGACCAAGGTTGAGATGGTGGGATAATATGGAGAGATTTATGAGGGAGGGGAGCAGCCAAGTTTGCGGAGGAGCGAGAGACGTGGAGGCGATTTGTCTATGGCCACCTCTTACGGGATTACGGTGTCTGACAATAGAAAGATAATGGGGGAATTAAAGCTATATCTAATTCTTTCTCTTCTAACAATCAGTCATCTAAACGTCATAGTCTTGAGGCAATTAACCTTCTCAGTACGATAACATCTTTTCATTTTCTCTCTTGCTTCCATGAGATAAGTTCATTCGGCATTAAAGACTCCGAAACATCTCTCGTAAGCTGAATAATGTCATCTGAAGGTACAAAAACGTTTAGATGACGTCATCGTAATGAGGAATCAAAACTTATCAGGCATTGCTTCATCCCGTGTTGTCAAGAGGCCTAGATTCCTTGTTTTATTGTGTGTGTGTGTGTGTGTGTGTGTGTGTGAGAGAGTCAGAAGATGGGGAGGGGTATGTGGGGAGGGTCGGGTTACGGCTGTTAGGGAAAAATTACTTGATGGTGGTGGAAGCATTAGCAAAGAGAGAGAGAGAGAGAGAGAATGGCTAGAATCGGAACGACAGGAGGAGGAGGAAGAAAAAGATAAGATCGGAGACGCGGAAGTAAGTAGACGGGAATAGATGAAGACAGGAAGATAAGAACGAAAGGGCAATAAAGGGAAGAGAGAGAAAAATAGTATAAGCTTGATGTTCGAGTGGGGATCAAGGGAACTAAGGAAAAGAATATAATAGTGAGGCGATGCAGAGGAAAGGAAGCATTAATGAACTGAAGGGGGGAACGAAGAATTATGAAAACAGATGGGCAATGAAGGCAGGCGGAAGGAGGAGGGAAAAAAAGACCAGAATAACATTTAGTATTTGTAAATACATTTAGAAGGAAATATAAACAATATAAGGATGATGCAGAAGGGCGAAGACAGGGAAGAAAAATGAGACAGGTAGTTTAAGCATCGTTCGTTCGTTCGTTTTAAGATTTCCTCCACCTATAGGAGGCCGGGCCATACATTAGCCCGGTAGTTTAAGGATAAAAAGTAAATATCGAACAACTAAGTAATGCAGGTGGAACGATGCGTGAAATACTGGAGAAAGTGGAAAGGTAAAGAAAATGAAGGGATCGAGAGAGATATGAGGAGTGGGGAAAGCACAAATAATGAGAGATGAACAGAAGACGGAGATAAAAGAGGGGATGAGAAGAGAAAGAAGTATAAAAGACAGTAGAGAGCTAAAAGAAAGAGAAGGAAATTAGAGAAGAGTATGATTTTATGGGAAGAGAAAGTATTAATAATGAGAGGAGAGATGGCGGAAAGCATAGCAGACGAAGAAGAGGGGGGGGGGGAATAATCAAGAACATGAAAGAGGAGAAGGAAAGAGTAAAGAGGAAGAGTGGAAGGTAGATGGGGGACGACGAAAAGGAAAAAAATAGTAAATATGACGACGTAAAGATAGCAAGGGAGAAGAGAGGGAGAAGAAATGTCATGTTTGTAAGCAAGTAAGAGTGGAGGAAGAGAAGACAGGTGATAGGCGGTGAGGAAAGAAAGGAATAGAGAGGGACATGAGGTACATCGACCATTCAGAACTTACGGTTCTAATTTGGTTGAGATTATTGGCTGTAATACTGGGTAATTCACTATTCTGAAAACTTAGAATGTCTTCAGTGTATCCATTATTAGTGAAAGGATTTAAATGGAACTCCGCACGTATAAAATTCATTGTCAGCTATATACTGCATTTGGGAAACTCCCCAGCCTTTGAACGGGACCGGCAGTATGCCGGAAATAAAATATTACCCTTTCCGCCAGCCACGCTGAGTGGTATAAGTTAGTCAACCAGCCTACTCTGATTCATAGATTATGCCATAGGCGATAAATGACCACGTATTTTCAATTCTCATGGTTAATCTCAAGGTTATTTCCTAACTGTGGGGCCACTTTAAGAGAAAAGGGCCTCAGAATAAACCTGTTATATTTAATTAACTAAATGACAACGTTATGAGGAAGAATGCATCAGTCCCATTGGAAATGCTTCACTGAAAATTCGCTGACTTTGAACATTGAGTTTAATTATGTTTAATGCTGAAACAGACGGCATTCAAAACTTGCTGTAATTTTAGATAAATTTTAATGAAATGATGAAAGAAAATTCCAGCGTTTATTTAATTCGGTTCAATATCAACGAAAATATATAAATTTTTCTTCAGCCTCAGACAGTGAAGAACCCTGTACTGGAAGTATTACTTCTACCTCAAGATATGCGACACATCAGTGATAATACATATTTCATACATACATGTATAGACACACAGGTAGTATATTTTTGATAAGTGAGCAGAGTGGGCATAAATCTTCTGGAAATGGTTATACGAGTTAAGACCTTAACTGAACAAAAATAAGAAGAGAAAGAAATCCCCAGACACTTTTCCGTCCCTCCCTTCCCCTCCGCTGACCGCCACCATCCCAGTCTGCTTCCTTGTCATGTGCTGTAGAAGGTCACCTTAGCGGAGGGATTTTCATTGCCAACTTCAGTCCCTTTCACTATCCCATTAAGGCACACTGTGAATGGGTGGGATACTTACTACCCAACTACTGAATTGGTGCTCCAGATGTTGCTCAAGTAAACAAGATAGGCAGGCAGTAATCTTTCTCTGCTACGACCGAGAATAATAACAATTAAAATATATGACAAAAATGCATAGAAATATATATTAAAATGCATATATACAGGAAAACAGGCAAACTGCATAACCCAGAGGAAAACTTAACAAGACATGACAACCGGAGAGAAACTGCAATAACTTTATGAGACATGGAGAGAGAGAGAGAGAGAGAGAGAGAGAGAGAGAGAGAGAGAGAGAGATTTGAACTCATGAATGAAAAAAAAAAGAGCTGAGAGAAGGAGGAAGAGACGAAAGGAGAAAACTGGTTGTGAAGATCACACACTTGGCTCACTTGTCTGATCCCAAATTCTTCTGCCTTCTTGTATCTCTCCTTTCCTGTATTGTCTCATGTTCGTCTCACTTTCTTTCCTGGTTCTTTCTGTCATTGTCTTAAACATTCCCTACTCTTCCTTCTTTCTTCTTTGCCTTACTCGTATGTTTTCTTTCCTCTTCGCTTCTCCTCTCTCTCTCTCTCTCTCTCTCTCTCTCTCTCTCTCTCTCTCTCTCCAATAACGTACATGCAAGACTGGTATTTACGATTATCACATGCACCGGGACGTGTGGAAATGGCTTAAAATTGCAGGATAAAAAGACAAATCTTGATATAACTAAAGAATTCCATACTTTCCTCATTGTTATTGAATGGAACAACCTTCCGAGGAGTGTTATGGATAGCACCACAGTTCATACCTTGAGATATTGACGATAAGCACTTGTATGAAATCTGTATTATGTATCCTACTCTGGGCACAAACAAGTTAGTCTACTTTCTGAGGTCCATCAGAGGGCAAAGACGCCTTCGCTGGACGTCACTTTTTGGTTATGAAGAAAGAACGAACACCTGGAAGCCTGCAAAGAAGTCATTCTCTGCAAGCACCAGGACAAATGTACTGGCTAGAAGCTTCAAGTGCATAAGATGAATTTTCGCTAAAACTGCAAAAGCCTACGGGCGTGCAAGAGGAGCTTCAGGAGCCTAATATGGGGCTTTACTTTTGTCGTTAAAGTTTGGCAGTGAAGAAAGTTAGTGAAAGGCAGACAGACGCGACAGCTTCTGTTGAAGCTTCAGCATTTAAAAAGTAAACAAAAGGAAGCCAAATTCAAGATCCATTCATTTCGAGATGCCTGTAAACATTGCATAAAAAATAAAGATGTTGGTCATTGACAGAGGGAAATACAGGCTACGGATGACAGTTTCAAAGTTGAACTGTTGCATTCAGGATGGATTGAAAGTATTGGTTAAAACTTGCAACAGTAATGAAGAGAAATACCGTGAAAATGCTTTGCCAAATACTCGTAAATGCAACGCGCCAATCGCACTGCAGCAGGAATGCAAACAAACAGTTCAGAGGAGCAGTGACCTTTGGAATAGCTCTCTCTCTCTCTTTCTCTCTTTCAATGAATGTTCGAATATCTGCTCTTGATGAGCTTTGGGCGATTTTTTAATGAAATAAAGAGTTTGCTGAGTTTAAAATTTTGAGCTGATTTAACTTGTCAGCTGTTGCATGAACTGACTATTAGGCGATTTTTAGTTTCGGCTGTAAGGAGGCATTTTAGCAACTTTCTTATGATATACAAAGTTGCTCAGCTTGAAATGCTAAGTTGATTACATGTATCAGCTGTTGCATCAGTTGATGAATCAGCTGAATATTCAGCAATTTTCAGTTTTGGCTATAAGGAGGCATTTTGATAAAGCAATTTCGCATATTCTATAAGTTTGGGAGAGAAACTTTTAAAAATTGGCTGCAATAGTTTCGCCGCAGGTCTGTGAAGGTAGTCTCTTGTAAAAAAATGTTTGTGATGCTCTTACAACACCAAAACCTGCTGTTTGGATGTGACCACATGTACCTATACCACACATGTAGTACTTTTGAAACAACATGTACTATGTTACTGCTTATAATTTTATATTTCTGTACCCGGTAACGTATCTTGTAAGGGGTTGCTCCGACCAAATAACCTCCAGGAATTTCTGTCCCTTCACAGAAGCCACCCCTTCTTCCACAACACTGCACCGTCGCTCACATACCCCAGTACCCAATCATGTTTCCATCTGGTTCTTGACCCACGTAATGGAATATTATGAAGGATGGTGGAGTGTCGTAGGAGAAGGGGCCGTTACTGAGTAGGAAATAAATCAATGCGAGCGATATTCGAGATGATTATCCTTCGTGAAAGTCCTCTGACTCCGTACGTACGTGCATATAGCCTTGTAGTCGAGTCGCCTATGGGCCTAACCGTGAAAATGAGGTATATGGAAAGTTTTTTTTTCCAGTTTTAAGTTCTTTGTGGTGACTACATTAAGACTCAAGAGGGTGCCAACGTTGTATCTTTGGCCAATTTGTTTTATTGGATAAATTAAATGTTGCTCCTCGTATAAATCATTATCGTTCGCTAGCGACAAAAGACCAGTTTTAAAGTTACAAAAAAAATCTATTATGTAATAGATTAGTATTGTTTTTTAATGAAAGGTGTTCTGAAGACTGTAC
The DNA here is from genome assembly GCF_032717465.1 of Coenobita brevimanus. Classification (NCBI taxonomy): domain Eukaryota; kingdom Metazoa; phylum Arthropoda; class Malacostraca; order Decapoda; family Coenobitidae; genus Coenobita; species Coenobita brevimanus. The sequence goes on along the minus strand of NC_137023.1, from coordinate 6,351,360 downwards.
TTCACAATTTTAATAATTTTCCTTCAGTATAGATGGATGCCTTGTACAAATAAGATATAATGTGTACAGTGAAAATGATATCCAACATCCTGCCAAAATTAACAAACATATTTTTTTCTGATTAGCCAGTAATTATTTCTTTTTATTCTGTATCCATAAACTATTACTCTTACTATAAAACTCAGCAAAAAATGATAAGTATTAAAGCAGACTTTGATATATATAAAAAAAAAATTAGTTCCGGTACAGTACATTGATGCTTCTCCTGATTATGACCTAGATGTATGTGTCGTGTCTTGTAACGTGTTGTGTTTGTGTTCTGTGTTGAGTCTTGGATGTTGTGTAGTATGGATTGTTTCTTTTGTGTCTTTTGTCTTGTTCTGGGCACACCATTAACGGTTATAAGGCCCGTATATATAGGTAGAATATATAGACATTTGTATCAGTTACACCCCATCATGATCATCTTCATTTTCATCTTGTTCCATAATGTCATGTTCTGTGTAGATATTCTGACATATTTCCTCTGCACCACAATTGTAAATGTGGTACATCACAGGACAGCCATTTTACAGCTGCAGTTGTTTCGTGAGCATGGCTTGTCTGCTCTACATCCACATGCTACGATCTTCATCAATTCATTTGGTGCTAGTTGAGACATCCCTGTAACAGAGGACAAGACTGTTTCCTTCAGTTCCCATCCCCAGCCTCGCGGATTAACCTGTGGTGGACCTTTCTCCAGAGCTGATTTCCAAAGCATAACTTGCATGTGATATCTCATCAAATGTTGTTACAGTGCTTCATCTGTTGGTGGCAAACTCTTGATGCTTGGTGTCGTTTTCCTGCTACTGAACAGTTTGTGTCTAAGTGGATTCATTTTAACTGGAAGCTTTGACCCATAAAGGTATGCGAAGAATGTTGTTCTCGCTTTGATTATATAATCTTTGGTGGACCCTTCTTCACCAAATAACTGAAGGTCAATATTATCATGCTTTTGAAGAACACTTAAGCCAGAGTTCTTGCCCTTTCCAAATGGATAAGAAGTGCTGTCGCACCCAGTGAGAGCATGCAGAGCAAGAATCTTTACATTTCTCTCCCAGCTGTTTGGATGATTCATTTACACTGATTACAGTTCAATCAAATCTTTTCATGGTGATTAGAGCTGCAGGTTTCTGTTTCCAAAAATAATAGAGCAATAACACAAATATGTCTGTGTCGTCGCAGCGAACTTGTGCATGCCTCACACCTTTCTTGAGCATGAAGAATGTATAGCTGATGAGAGATATATCTGCTTCGTCATGATCAAACAAATTCTGCTCTTCACCAATCATCTCAATGTTGTGCTCACTCTGTTTTTTGCTGTACAGAAGATTGATGAGCTGTCTTTTGTTCTTTTCATTGTTCATGATTACATCTCTTGCAGGTAAATGGGTAGCAGTAGTGAGTTCAATATCCGAGTAAGCCTGTCCACCTGCTCTGCGTTGTCTTTCATGGCTTTTCACATATTCATCATAATATTTGTCAGTATAATATAAACTGGACAGGAAAGCTTGGCAGATTTGATCAGGCTCTCATACAGGTCATTGGTTGATGCCATTTTGAGCCAGTTGGTGTGGTATATTAACTCTTTTCCATATACCAACTGAACATCTACAGGGTCTGCTTCTTTCTGTAGCACACACAACCTTGATGTCAGGACTGATTTGACTGATTTTCTTAGCAGTCCAAACTCGTCAAATAATGAGGAAGGCAAAGGTGCCAATTCGAAGATGAAAATTTCTTCCAGACTGATATTCCTTGCCTGTGAGATAACAAGCAGGCGGCCACACAACTGCTCCATATTATAGATGGTCTTGTTTCTTCTTCATGACCTGCATGACTTGACTGTGAACTGTGGCATGGAAACCCTCTGGCAGCCTATCCACAAATTCAGATGCCATTTTCGTCCTATTTTCACAGCTTCATCTACGTTAACCTCGCTAACTACACTCCCAGTCACAATGTTGATGATGCGGTTGGCATTGCATTTCAAAGGATTTGTATATTTGTGTAACTCCTCCCGTAACTTATTCCTGTCATCAACATCAAGCCTTTTCCTTTTTGTTCCTTCCTCCTTGTGATAGTCTTCAGCCGGTTTCTCATGGTCTTCAAACATTTCGTCCATCTGCAGAGATAGCAGATTGCAGATATGCTGAGACAGGACCCAATTAGCCACCTGATCCTGAAATAGAGTCAGCCCGACAAGCCCACCTTTGGCCCTTCCATATCTAATGTAGGTGTGCTCTCCAAACTGATCTCCAATCACACCATTCCATGTTCCATACTTGTGGCGGCAAACATGGTCACCCACGAGAAACATGCTAATTGCTTGTTCATTTAATAGGTTCTCCATCTCTATGAGGTGCCATGTTATGTATTTTGCATACTGCCGGTGACCAGCTGCCCAGAAATAGCAGAGCATGCAACGTAAGCAGTGTAGGTGCAGCCTCCAGTCCCCGGTTGTCTCTGCTCTGATGAAAAGATGTGCTATGATGACAGGTGTGATCAGGCAGTCTACCCATTATATAGCAGTTGGCTTCTCGCAAGCTTTCTCTAAAGCATTATGAATGTCATCCAGTGATCTATTTCCTGATTGAACCATCTCCCCCAATAACACTACAACTACCATTCTCAATCCCCTCATTGCCTTTGACCATGCCTTCCCATTTAGCATAGTAGTGACTCCACCATATGCTGAATTGAGTATAATCTCCAAACCTGTTCCCTGCACCAGAAACCCAATGCTACCCAGAAAAGACACTAGTGTGTGCATGCCTCCAGGTCTGATCACCATGTTGCGCCATCTGTATGTATCAGACCACTTGATATGCATGGCAGTCTTGTAAATTTGCATGTCTGCTTCCATATAACTGTAAGTTTGTTCATGATTTTCAGCAGACTTTTCAGTTAGTGTCTTAATGGTGAGCACAGTGTCAGGGTCTGTAGGTGGTGCATCAATGAGTGGTCCAAACACATACTTTGTTGCTTTCTGTGCAGTATCAGTTTGTCGTGCTACTGCAGCCATGTATCCTGACCACTCAGTACCAGACTGTCAATTCTTGTCTCCATCCAAAACAGATACCATCCACTCGCAGTCCTTTTCCATAGCTTTTCTGTTAGTGTTATACTGTGCAACTGTACAATATGATGCCCCTGTTCTCGTATCAAACGGAGGTGGTTTTGGCTTTCTAGGTCCACTGTAATGAAGCATTGTTACTAGACATATTTCACTGAGTTTTAAATCATTCATATCTTGTTTGCTGAGTCTAGGGATGATCAGCGGAACCCCTTCACCTGGTCTGTCATCTGCTTCACCAGGCTGCTGCCTCCATTCGACCACCATAACATGGGTCTCACGCATGCCGTTTGGAGTGAATATTTTAGATCATAATTGTCACACCAAGAACTTATTTGTCTTCCCTCCTTATCCAGACCTCTTGCAGTGTAATCTTGATGTCCAATGTGCTTTGCCACAGATGCTCTGAATCTTGGCACTTCTCCATATGTGCATGTGAAGCCATAATCATGCAAAAGTTCTGTGAGTTCTTTGGAACCAAATCGGTGATGAAGTTTCACAGCAATTCCGAGACTTGTCTGGTTAAATATTTTTTGTGATGTGGGACTGTACACATTGAGATAGAGTAAGTGATTTTCTTGTAACGTTACCATTAGAAATTAGTTGCGATATAACTTTGAGAAGTGTACTGCTAGTAGCTGTAGCAGTTTCATTCTTTGTGAAATGGCTAATGTCGTAGTCAGTGAATTTGAGTAGATCTTTTAATTCTGTTTTAATTTTCTTCACAATATCTTCTACTAAAGATATCTCGTAAGCACCACAAACTAGCACACCCGTCAATTTTCATTTGAATTATTTTGTTTCCAAAGTATTCTTTCACCTTTGACAAAAAGGGTCTTTTTCCAAAGCAGGTTTCATCTGTGACTGGACCACACGTATAAATATTATATAAGTCAACTGAGATCCATACTTTCTCTGGTTCCTTATACATTGAATCAACCACCTTTGTGAAACGTAGGTCATTCTCGTGTTCATTAGAGCCGAGGCCTGGGCAGCTTACACTTTACGCCCACTGAAAAAAGTAGCATGTCAGTCAGCATGATACTGAGCATCTGCTGCGTGTAAGTCTGATGTAGCTTCCAACACTGATTCTAACATCATCAGAATGTTTGTCATCTCTTTCTTCACATTTTTCAAGGATGGAATCCCTGAGGATTTTTTTCCAGGACGGTCAACAATACGACATTGATATACCGCTCTCCATCTTGATGGGTGTTTTGGGTCCTTTGAAAACAGTGTTTCTTAAAACAAACTCAGAATGATCAGACCGTCGTTTACGAGTAGGTGGTTCACTTAAAGATCTCTCTGATTGTCCCTGCCTCTTTCTTGACCTCTGTATGTGACGAATTGATGTATATGATGATACACATGACTTTTGACACTTCACTTCCATATCAGGATTGACTTGCAAGTTTTTCTCTAGTTCTATATGTAGGGTGTCATCCCGGCCCTTGCTGGCTTTTATAGTACGAAGAGGGTTGACATTACCACATTCACCTCCTGCTTTACACCCATGGTTCTTAAATAAACAGTCCTCCATTTCTGAAAGAGATAAAGAATCATTAGTTATTACAGATTATGAGATCTTGCTTGAGCAAAAGTGATAAACTGACATAAATTTGCCTGGGTATTTGCTTAAAAATCAATATAATATTGATTTTGAACTATCCTCTGTAGAACAAATTGCCCAAAGGTGCCAAGGTGGCACCCAGTTGATTTTGATTATAGAGAGTGTTGTGAACACAAAACAGCAAAAAAATCTTCCATATACCCAATTTCACGGTTAAGGCTAATTTTGCCCTTTGGTGACTCGACTATTGTCATAATTGCTCTTGTGGAAATCACTATTTTTGCAAACAATAAGCAACATTGTTAATAAGTGTAAAGTTTTAGAGTGAACATTTCGATTTCACAAGTGAGAGTGGAACTGAGTCAACTGGCTCAGCAAGATGAGGCACAGCATTTCATATTTTGTTCTTGTCAATTCTGGAAAAGGTCAGCATCTTTAGGGAAACCTTTCGTAGCGAAGGATTTTACTAACAATCTCAATTAAACTTCGGTGTGAAAGACCTGAGAGTTAAATATAACTGCCATGTATTGACAAGAATAGAAAAAAGACTCTTGGGCTGAAGCCATTAATCCTGAAATAGGAGGAAATACTATTTTATTTTCTGGAAAGATACATTGCCCTGTCCATACTAAATTAGGCTAAATTATCAACTTTCCATGTTTGCTGGTAAGCAGTAGCAAGAGATTAACTGTAAAAAGTGGTGTTACTCACGAAAAGGTATCATGGGAAGAATGCAGACCCGAATTTTATTTACTTTGCTGCAGGGCTGTTGGAAATAAGCTGTAGAGATACAAAAATCTCCGTCAGCTTAGTACAGTCATATTGGAAAAAGTTTGATATTACTGTATACTCAAGCTGACACCAGACTATTGTATTCATCTGAGAGTGAGTCACATGAGGCTTGAGACTGTTGTGGTGGATGAATTATAACAGTTTATGTTATCGTTGGTGGCAGGTGGTGGCGAACATCATCCACTCACTTGATGTTGTGGTGCCTGCTTCTTCCGTCACTTTTCTCATTCTTTTTCTGTGTGCCTTCCTAGTTCTCCCATCTTTCCTGTCACTTTATTTCTATTCGTTCCTTTTCAGTTGGCTATACATTGGGTGACAAGCTAATGATACCCTGTAAACCAAGAAACCATTTACAGACTTGGGTGGTAACCATGTAACCAACTCATAGCCTACGTGTTCCCTACGTATCAGCAAGTGAGTTGGCGGAGGGTTAGTGCTTCTCCCTGTAAAACAACTACAGGTAACTCAGAGCAAACGGCCACCCCTTACGGAATTATGGCGTCTGGCTGTAGACAGAGAGAGATAATATCCTTCTTCCCACGGCCACATTAATAAAGGCTGTCAGTTGTGATTACATTAGTTAATCAATATTTGCCTAATTGTTGGCTATACTTACTCTTAGAGTCCGGGTAGCGCCGGATAATATTTATCAGAAGAGGGAAAGCTATTTTAGCCATTTGAATCGGTCTGTCCGTCACTAACTCCTATTAATGTTTATTTATTATTTTTTTTAGCACATATTTTCACTGTCAAGGAATTTTGTAATGATATTAAAGCCTCATATTAGGGCCCTGATGTTCCCGTAGCCTTTAGCAGTTTTAGTGAAACTACTTATGAGGGTCTTGAGGTTCCTGGCCAGTATTTTTGTCATTGCTGATGTAGAGAATGGCTTCTTCAAGGCTTCCAGGCTTTGCTTCTTTCTTATTTTAGCTTTATACTGTCAGACGATGTTGCTTAGCTTAGAAACGGTGCTCAAGGAGTATACGGATTGATGAAGGCGATATCCAACCCTTGCATTTAAAACGTAACTCCCGTGTCAAAAAAAAAAAAAAAAAAATCGTCTGTAAAGGACAAACATGAAAAAAGTAACCGGGTCAGAGGGTTTAGAAAAGTCATGTCCTGGTGTGGTGAAATTCACAAAATTAAGTTACAAATGAAAAAGGCTCTTACAAAATGACGCAGAGAAATCAAGGCAGACTTAACCCCTTTTGCTATATTTACTTTGTTACTAGCTTGTTTTTCCTGCACAGAAACGATTCCATTCAACAGAGAACATACCCATATGGGAATTTGTATTAATCCCATCGCTATGTTGGCACTGTCTTACACAGAAGTAGATACTTTTAGAGATAACCAGAAGAAAGTACAGTATTAACTGTGTCATACATTTGAAGAAGTTCAGATGAGCAAATATATTTAATCTCATCAGTCCCAGGTCTCAATACAACAGATGAATGAAACGATGTGGGGGTAGCCAGAAAGAGTTTGTAAAGCCATCCTTTTACTGAATGGGTGAGAAGAATACGGTATGCTATCAAAAAAATGCAGTAAATGAACAAGAATACGAGGAGACAAGTTCATGATGATGATGATGATGATGATGATGGTGATGATGATGATGGAGGGAAAACTAATAATCACGGTAAGAATGCAATAGAAGCTAAGAAATAAAAATGAAAACATGAAAGAATATAGTTTATAGTTAGCCCATTAAAGACAAGAAGACAAAAAAAAGAAAAGAATAAAAATGTCAACTGTGTTTTTCCTAGGGGTCAATTTCTGGTCAGCTTAGTGATATTTTCGGCTCGGCAACGCCTCAAAGGTTCACCCGATTATGGCTCCTTTCCTCTCCTCGCTCGCTCAAAAAATATCATACCGTAGAAAACGTTTTCTTTATCTATACGTTTTAGTAAAAGTTTGGTATGCATTTTTAATATTTTTTGATAAAACTTGGGTATTGATTTCGTATTGCCTGCCCGAACTTTAGTATTTATCTGGTATTTGTTTGGTATTGTCCTGTAGTTTATATGCTGTTTATTTGGTACAACTTTGGTATGTGATATTTATTTGGTTTTTATATGGTAGATCTTTGGTGTTGATGTGATGTGTTTTGCTGTTTATTGAGTAGAGCAATGGTATTTGTTTGGTATATAATTGTTATTAATTAGACATAACTTTGGTATTTACATTTATTTGGCAGAACTATGTTTTTTGTTGGGTGTCTGTTAGATATTATTAAAACATAGGAATTTATAGTTCTTTTTCTTTGGTTTAACTTTGATGTATGGTATTAGATTGGTATCTAAATGGTATAATTTAGATTTATTTAGTAAATCTGGCGCTTGTTTTGCTTTGATATGGTATTTGTTTGGTTATTTATGTGGAAGAACTTAACATTTTCTGTGGCATTAATCAGTACAAGTTTGATATTATAATAATTCTGCTTATAGCTCGAGGACTGTACTCAAACACATTGCCAACACTCTGCATGGGTTATATTACGTACTGCACCTGTTTCTTCAAAGCTTAACACCCAGGCTCCTATGGCCCACCCTGCAGTGAATATAATCGCCTTACCTTACCGGGAATGCAATACTAGACTTGTCCCGACCATGAAGGAGTAAATGGTGCCAGTGTCAACTCTGGCTCCAATGACTCACTCAGTTGAATAAAATCGTCTTGAGTATCATTGGAGACCGGGTCATATTTATATTTTCTAATTGTCTTTCATGTTGTTTGACTGGCCCAGTGTGTTAATGACGTCCTTTGGTTTACTGTCTTTCATGTTGTTTGACTGGCCCAGTGTGTTAATGACGTCCTTTGGTTTACTGTCTTTCATGTTGTTTGACTGGCCCAGTGTGTTAATGACGTCCTTTGGTTTACTGTCTTTCATGTTGTTTGACTGGCCCAGTGTGTTAATGACGTCCTTTGGTTTACTGTCTTTCATGTTGTTTGACTGGCCCAGTGTGTTAATGACGTCCTTTGGTTTACTGTCTTTCATGTTGTTTGACTGGCCCAGTGTGTTAATGACGTCCTTTGGTTTACTGTCTTTCATGTTGTTTGACTGGCCCAGTGTGTTAATGACGTCCTTTGTTTTACTGTCTTTCATGTTGTTTGACTGGCCCAGTGTGTTAATGACGTCCTTTGGCTTGGCTGTTGGGTTTACTTGTGTGATTTTGTTGGTAAAGAGAATCCCCAAGACAAGGATGAGAGAGAGAGAGAGAGAGAGATCGTACCAAGATTATGCTGCAATTAATTATGCCATTTCATAGCTCATTATACAACAGAGAGAGAGCGAGAGGGGGGGGGACCGTACCAAGATTATGCGGTAGTTAATTATGCTGTTTCACAGAATAGATCATTATACAACAGCAAGAGAGAGAGAGAGAGAGAGAGAGAGAGAGAGTCGCTTACAATCGACTTTGTCGGATATTACTATGGTATTTCGTTACCTGTTTTGCTCTTTGAGGGGATGATGTTTCGTGGGAGTGACGTGAGCGGTAGATTTGTCGCGTTAATGATGTATTATTTGGTATCCACAGCATAATGAAGACCATAAACCATTTAATGAGTATCGGTCTTCTATCTTCTGTCTTCAAACATTTTCACTTTAGTGCCATTCCTGCTTCAAAAATGTATTTCAGATTTGGTACATTTGAACCAAGGGCAAATACCCCGGGACATCTTTCTCATTGTTTTAAACTTTAGGCTTTATAAATAATGAGTTTTATGGGTGAGATCGGCCTATAGAAACACACACACTTAATGGAGTATGGCAACACGAATCCGTTTAGTTTACCAACTTTTGCTGGGAGGGATGCGGGAAATCAACTATTTGTGTCTTTGAGATAAATATTTTTTGGTGACCATCGTATATTCTCTTGGTAGCGTTTATAATCATTAATTAATTTTATTTTTTCTCAACCCTCAGTCGAATTTAGTTAACTCAGGCAGTTCTCAAGCTAAAGACTTTAATGAAAGCTATATAATCTAATCCTTCCAGGTCGAAATCTATGTCAGTATATTAAAATCAGGCAAAACTCTTAATAAATGCATCAGTGAAAGTTAACTCTCCAGCTCGAAAAATATCTCTTAGACTGAAGGAAAGTGTTTGTGTATAGCAAGAGTATGTTAATAATGACATACTTGGGCTGAAAGGGTGAATAGGACGGTTAAATAGGGGAATACTGGCCAGGTGTGGCGTGTTTGGGATTTTTCTAAGGAAATATTTAATGTACTGCCATTCTCCTAGTGGCTCATAGTAGCGTACCTCATACTTTTAGATTTTTTATTTCATCATAAATTTCGAAACTAAAACTGCCTTGAGGTTAAGAGTATATGCACTAATGGTTTAAGGTATTTTAGTGCTTTATACATGAGTTTTTATTCTAGGTAAATAAGATCATCTGGCAGTAGTTGGACTATATTGGAAAGTACTTAGCTCCCAGCCAAACGGTAATGAAAGTAATTCTTCACCTTTCCGCTGCCTAAACTTTCTCCAGGGTGAGTAAATCCATCTGACGCTTGCCAAAATAAAATATATACAGTATTTGTATTCTGCAGCCAGGCCTGCATAATATTTTCACTGTATGGATTTTCCACAGTTTGTTTCCTTTACTCCGTTGGCGTATTTTTCATTTTCATCATCTCTCTCTCTCTCTCTCTCTCTCTCTCTCTCTCTCTCTCTCTCTCTCTCTCTCTCTCTCTCTCCTTCCCTTTCCCCAGCTGCACTTCTTTATACTGGCTGCAACTTTCAGTACAAAGTAAACAAATATGATAAGGACAGTCGTTTGGTAGCAGCGAGAAAGAACATAAATGACGTCTCCGGTTGAAAGGGTTAGCATTAATATATTTATTTTTCGAAATACGCCTTGAACAATTTAAGGAAAAACGTAGAATATAATCCTGGAATGTATGCCTTCACGCTGTGAGGAGTATTTGAACTCTGTAGACTTTCTTAGTTACAGAGTGGTTTCTGTCTATGGTGCCTTAAGATCATATGTTAGGCTATTTGTGCAATCTGTGCCAGCAAATGAATGATACAGTTATCAAGAAATATTGTACCTAAGTGAACTAGCAGATAAATTGCTAAGAAAGAGGTACTAGAAAATCTTGTCCCACGTGAGTAAGAACCTATGAGGCGTATTATGGTGGCTGTAGATGGTTTTATAGCATCTCTTCTTTACTGATTTATTATGTGTAAAACTCTTTAATTTATTCTCATACTATTAATACATATTAAGAGTATAAATAAATGACACCTAAGAGAATACTAACGTGTCATTTGAAGAAATAAGGTGGTAAGGAAGAGTGCCAGCAATGTGCCTACACCCACGAGGATACGAGCCTACCTGTCCTATATGTGAAGCTGTGGTAAGGAAGTGGGTGACGTTTTTCTGACGGGTACATGCCATTCCACTCACCCACCTCCACCACAAAGCCACCGCCACAACAGCAGCTTCCTCCATCACCACTACGCCACAGCCAGAACAACAGCTATCATCACCATCAAAACGACGACCACCACCACCACCACGGTCTGAACAACAGCTTTCACCACCACCACCACCACCACCACAGTCAGAACAACAGCTATCATCACCATCAAAACGACCACCACCACGGTCTGAACAACAGCTTTCATCACCACCACCACCACCACCACGGTCTGAACAACAGCTTTCATCACCACCACCACCACCACCACGGTCTGAACAACAGCTTTCATCACCACCACCACCACCACCACCACCACGATCTGAACAACAGCTCTCATCATCACCACCACCACCACCACCACCACGGTCTGAACAACAGCTTTCACCACCACCACCACCACAGTCAGAACAACAGCTTTCATCACCACCTCCACCACCACAGCCAGAACAACAGCCATTATCACCATCACCTCCACCACCACAGTCAGAACAACAGCTATCATCACCATCACCACCACCACCACCATAGTCAGAACAACAGCTTTCATCACAACCACCACCACAGCAAAAAGGAAAGCAACAACAACTACCATCGCCACCACCCAAACCGCAACAGCAGTTCTCACCATCACCACCACCATCACCACCACAACGGCAACACGACGTCCAGAACAACAGGTTTCTCGTCACCGCCAACACCAACACCACCACCACCACAACAACAACAACAACAACAACCACATGCAGCACCATCACCACATCACCACAAACACAACAGCATTCCACAACCACCAGAACACCACAACCACAGCAGAGACCACCACCACCACCACCACTACCACCACCACAGCAGCACAATGTTAGTACATCTCCATAACAGCAGGTATCACCACAACCATCACCATCACCACCACCACCACAATTTCTACCATCACCACTGCCACCAGCGCTGGTATTACAACACCATTTCCCCCACCACAGTCATAGCTCCATCACTAGGACTACCTCCATAACACCGCAGCCAACACCACCACCATCATTACTACATCAACAACAACCACTACAACAACCTTCACCATCACTCACCAACCTACCCTCCTCCCCTTTCATTCAGCTCTGTCATTACCCACAGTGGAAAGACTATTTTATAAACATTCGCCCTGCAGGCTGAAGATTCAACAAAGGCGTTACTTGGAGTTATATGAGGGTAATATTTATGTGAAGGTGTTGGAGAGGGACGCTTACCCGTGTGGCACCGATGTAACCGAGGGGATTCACTGTCCACCTATACAAATGTTCCTCATCTCCCCCCCCCCCCTCCCCAGAAAGAGAATGATGGACTGCTACAGGGGAAAGGAAATTTCAGCCTGCCTTACACTGTTTTTACATTGCAGGTTATGAGGTTCGAATCCCTGCTGGGGCAGGGAACAGTAAGGATTTGAATTTCATAAAGAAGCAGACTTTACTGATCTACCAGAAGACCCACCTACATGTCGTAAAAATACCCCCGCTAATACTAGCACACCAGCCCTGTATGAGACAGCCCTAGCATGTATTCAGTATGGACGGTGGGTGTTAGCGCCGAAGTGGTGACATGTAGAGGTGTACGGTATGTAGGAGGACTACTGGGCCTTGGTAGCAGGCTGTGAAACCTATGCCTAGAGTCAGACACATAAAAAAAAAAACTACAACTACTACTACTGCTACTACTACTGCTACTGCTGGTGCTACTACCACTAATTTTGATTTGACAGCTCACGATGATGTCTGTGTAATTTCATTATCGTTAACTCCAGAATAATTTATGCAGCTTTAGAGAGACTTTACGAACTTTGAAGCTTAGATGTAGCATTAATAACCCCTTCACCATCATAAGCCAGTCTATAAGCTGATTACAGTCTTGTGATATGGAAAGAAAAGATAGATATGCGTCCTCAGATTGAAATGGTTAACTCATGGAGCATTATGATTTTTTTTTTTTTTTTCTGTGAGAGCATCTCTAGGTGCAGCTCTGTCAGTCTTTCACGCACTACAGATTGTCGGACGGGATATGCTCCACTCCTGTAGGCTTCAGCGACTTTACCGAAGCCACACTACACCACACCACACCAAGCAGAAGCACTCTCCCACACCATACCACACTGAGGACTTGAACCAGACCTGAAGCTCCCCATCTAGTACTTTTTAATGTCTGTCAAGCTACCACCCAGCGATTATAGGCTACGCCCCTTACCAAAGATCTTTAGTAGGGAAGTCAATGAAGGCTGCATCTAACCCCTCCAACTAGAAAATTACCTCCTAAACTAAATATTCTTGTCTGGAGATAACAATGAAAGATAAATATTAGACGTTCTGGTAGTGAAGGGATAAACAGCGTGGAGTCACCGTCCTTATTTCATCAGCTCCTTTTCTTTCATTGTGTTCCTCCAGCCTCTTTCTTTTTGCACGGTATAAATTCATTAGACTCTCTCTCTCTCTCTCTTTCTCTCTCTCTCTCTCTCTCTCTCTCTCACACACACACACACACACACACACACACACACACACACACACACACACACACACACACACACACACACACACACACTCATGCTGTCCATTGGAAAGTCTGACTAGCATCACAACATTATTATTCTGTATATTAAAACCATCTCCTCATGATTTCACTTCTTTGCCAGTATGATCCTTATTGACCGTTTCTCATGAACGCTCCCAGAGTTGTTGTAGTAATGACACGCCTCTAAAGGCCCCGTCACACGATCAGTGGGCAAGTGTGGTGGCCAAGCATGGTGCCGAGGAGCGTGGTTCAGCTGGAGTTCTGGTGTCGTTGACGAACCTGCTCGAGCAAGGATGGTGCTTCAGTTCCGCGAGTCTACACGATCAATTTCCACACATTCGCCGCTCCCATGCTGAATCACCACACTTGCCCACTGATCGTGTGACGGGGCCTTAGGACCTGATATCCAGCGTTATTGCACAGTGGACTCGCCCCAACACCTGGTATCCCGCACCGTTATTGCACAGTAGACTCACACCAACACCTGGTATTTCCCACCGTTACTGCACAGTGGACTCGCCCCAACACCTGGTATCCCCCACGGTTATTGCACAGTGGACTCGCCCCAACACTTGGTATTTCCCACCGTTATTGCACAGTGGACTCGCCCCAACACCTGGTATCCCCCAGCGTTATTGCACGGTGGACTCGCCCCAACACCTGGTATTCCCCAGCGTTATTGCACAGTGGACTCGCCCCAACACCTGGTATCCCCCAGCGTTATTGCACGGTGGACTCGCCCCAACACCTGGTATTCCTCAGCGTTATTGCACAGTGGACTCGCCCCAACACCTGGTATCCCCCAGCGTTATTGCACAGTGGACTCGCCCCAACACCTGGTATTCCCCAGCGTTATTGCACAGTGGACTCGCCCCAACACCTGGTATTCCCCACCGTTATTGCACAGTGGACTCGCCCCAACACCTGGTATTCCCCACCGTTATTGCACAGTGGACTCGCCCCAACACCTGGTATCCCCCAGCGTTATTGCACAGTGAACTCTCCCCAACACCTGGTATCCCCCAGCGTTATTGCACAGTGGACTCGCCCCAACACCTGGTATTCCCCAGCGTTATTGCACAGTGGACTCGCCCCAACACCTGGTATTCCCCACCGTTATTGCACAGTGGACTCGCCCCAACACCTGGTATTCCCCAGCGTTATTGCACAGTGGACTCGCCCCAACTGGTATTTCCCAGCGTTATTGCACAGTGGACTCGCCCCAACACCTGGTATTCCCCAGCGTAATTGCACAGTGGACTCGCCCCAACACCTGGTATCCCCCACCGTTGTTGCACAGTGGACACGCCCCAACACCTGGTATCCCCCACTGTTGTTTTCGAGAGTACTTGCTCGTACCAAACTGTCTTCACCGTCATTTTTTAACTAGTTTGTGTTCAGTCGTCGTAGAATTACTATAGCCAGCTATTTCATAAACTTAATATGGCAGGGTATATTAATTCATTAGGACATTCAAGTTAAATACGTATCCTCAATGAACAACATCCTTTGCGATTCCTTAGTTGTCACATAACTGGTGATACTTCAAATAATGTTAACGATGAATTTACTCAAAATAGGACTAATATTATCCCTTTACCTTGCTGAGGAACCCCATTTCTGGAAGACACTGAGTTTGGATTTTACAGCTAGCAAGCACACCATCACCAGTGCTGGGAACCTGTGGGATAAACCCATAGGGACAGTTGCTTACTTGTAGTCGACGGGTCTGCTCGTCCAGACAGACTGGGGATAAACAGTAACAATAACAGCTTGTGTGTGTGTGTGTGTGTGTGTGTGTGTGTGTGTGTGTGTGTGTGAGAAATAGAGAGAGAGAGAGAGAGAGAGAGAGAGAGAGGGAGGGAGGGAGGGGGTATAACCTAAAAAGTATTGATCCATTTTGGACCAATCTTGGAGGAAGGGTTGAGGGTTAACCGTGGAATAAGTGGTCTGATATAGGGAACAACGGGTCAAAGGTCAAAGTCACAGGACAAGGCCATTTCGTCGTCCACTTTTGACTAAATTTGGCGTAAGGACTTTGGGTGAGGGGTGGATGAAGTGTTATGATTTTAAGAACAATAGGTCGAAGATCAAGGTAACCAAGCAATGAAAACGGTTTGACCTTTTGACCGATTATTCGGCTCTGTTGTTCACACTGTGAATGCTGTCTCTTGTCAGTTTTTTTTTTTTTTTTTTTTTTTTTATAGTCCTCAGAATCCTCATTCTGAAGAACGAATAAAGAAGACATATTTACAATTTAGACAGTCTTTTATTTAACTGAAGTTCCTTGCGTCCACATTCCTGCTATTATATTGTGTGTCTTGATCTATGAAGCGTATTGATTTATAAATACTTTTCATTATTATAGATGGGTTTATAATATGCTTGATTTCCTTTATGAAAATGTTGCACATATTAATGTCAACTGATGCATCAAAAAATAATGACAGTCAAGTCCTATCTTAGGGACCCCAAAATATATGTCCCTGGGTTAAGAGGTTTTTGCAGTTTAATATCATGGGCTTCTTATGTTGATATCATGCTCATCCAGGTGTAATGCAGGCTTTAAGACTTCGCATGACAGGCCACTTTTACATTCTAGGATTCTGTGATTCATTTACATCTTTTTATTTTAAGATTGAAGCTGGCTGTAAGTCCCGTAAGTAAAATTAAGGAACAGCACCGCAAAGGGACACCCCACACACCCTTACACGTGGAGGTCTAAACTTTAATTTGCTAATGATGTCGCATTCAGCGCTGAGATGATGATGGACTGGAAGAGGCGACTGTTTATGACATGTCTGTAAGCCTTATGTTAGAATATTGAATGTTGTTTTAATGATGGTCATAGTCCCATTACTTGATTAAAATTCTAGCATTTAACTCCTGTTTGAACTCAACTGCCATCCCCGATTATTTTGTTTCTCATAATCAGAACCCAATTCCCGTCATTATAAATGATGGTGGGGGTAGAAAATGAATTACATCAGCAAACTTGCACACGCCAGACGTAGGTGAGCTGCTATTAAAAACACTTTCAAATCGTGTTTTACGATAAGGCGCATCTGATCCATAAGGCCGAATTATACTGCTTTCTATCACTGGAGAGACGAACTGCCTTATATAGTGCTATTGACATGGATATAGGTGCGGAAGTCACATGGAGCATACGAGTAGTGTCAGAAATGTATATGGATCCAGTATCTTCTGATGGAGTGGTGGAGATTGTCAGTGAATCTCTGAAAGTCATTAAGTGCGCAAACACAAGTAAGGTCATAGTGATGATTGCACGCACATTGAGCTTTCCTAACTGGGACGCAGGTTTGGACGAATGTAATACTCACTCGACCAAAGGAAGTTCCATCGAGGTAGGATGGATCCAAAAACAGGATAAAACACACACACACACACACACACACACACACACACACACACACACACACACACACACACACACACACACACAAACAAACAACAACAACAACAATAATTACGGGATTCGCCCTTGTCACGCATGATCTGTGATTTATCTCATTTCAAACTGGTGCGAAGAAATTAATACGTCCATAAATCTCTGTGTCTCTCAGTGCGGCAATCCCGACACTTTCAGCAAATAAATACCTCGGGTCTTGAACATCATTCAGTATATATGATATTCGTTTATATCGGTATTTATCTAGGAAAAATTATTTTACTCTCATTGCAAAATCATCTTCACGTAAATAGGATGTTCTCTGTTTATTTATTTGTTTAATTATTTATTTTTACTTTGCCCAGTCACAAAATTTGAGCATCGGTGTTTACCCTCCTACGTGGAGCACAGCATTCACGACATTCAGCCCTTGTAAAGAAAGAGGAGTCAAAAGCGTTTCGTCTCATCAGCTTCCCTCCTCTCACTGACTCGCTGCAGCATATCTCTCCGTCGTTGTGTTCCATCTCTTTGTTCCTTTGTTACCATACTGGTCACTGCTCATCTGAACTCTACTTGCGTTCCGTCTCATTACGGTGGGCACACAGCATCCGTACAGTTATACGCTTTTACCCTTTTTGTATCCAGCTCTATAATGCAAGAGCTGGCAGCAACTCTTAGTACGGTAGTTCATGTACGCAACTGGACAACTATGTAACTCTTCCTCAAGCTGTCTTTACTGTTCATACTGTTCATAATTCCGGCCAGTTTCTTAAAATGCCCAGGTACCGGTATCTCGAAATGAGCGATTTTTTTTTTTTTTTTTTTTTTACGTACTATTGTTCCGAATTCTTTGGAAGGGATAAGTTATGCAACTTAACAGCTTTCGACTTTTTACTGGGGGGATACGGGTTTGCGTAACACACACACACACACACACACACACACACACACACACACACACACACACACACATTTGGGGGAGAACTGTGCAGCACGTCTATTCCTCTCATTGTTTTTGCTGTCATTTTATTAGCAGGTAATAATAGGTTCTCGAACAAATAATACACTATCAGGCTCCTATGATTCAACGTCAGTTGAATAAAATCATCTGACATTAGCAAGAGTATAACAGCTGGTAGAGAAGACAAGACCATGAGAAGGGTACTGGTGAAAGTTTGAACAGATAAGCCTGCTATGACTCACTCAGCTGAATATAATCATCTGGTGTTGATTGACATAATAATAGAATATACTGGTAAGTGATCATGATTAGGTTAATGGGGACAGTTAGGACCCTCCCAGCCTGCACTGATTTATGTTTACGCTTGGCTGAATTACATCATCATGTGGGAGCGAAAGTAAAATATTAGAAATGACAAGACAGTGAGAGAGTTAAATTAGTCTTTTTTTCATTCTAATATAAATCAGCAACATTTTTAAAACTGCGATGAAGATGAATATCGAGTAGTCGCTTTAACCCTCCAACTGTGGCAGATTTCACCAAATTGAGTTAATTAATTTGGTCTAAGGTGGAATGAAATATGATTCTCCCAGATGACTACGGTCGTTTGGTGCAATGTGAAAAATAGCAGCAATCCCTGAGTAATTGGCCAAAGCACAAATCATCATAGTTTTGTAGTGAATTTCTCTGAGCTGAATAAATATTGTCTGGGGTTATTCGGAAGAAGTGAACAGTTAGTATTTCCCAGCCAAGAGGTTAAGGATCTCAATAAACATTACTGACTAGTACGTTAAAGTCTACATTACAGCTTCTATACTGGATAGTTAGCTGCTAGAGGATATTCAGGTAAGCGGTTCCAAGGTGCCAGAGAGAGAGAGAGAGAGAAGTTGACACTGCGACACCAAGAGATTGTGGACCAATATAAAGTTTTGAGTTGCTGATCCCTTTTTCTTTTTTTTTTCTTCTTCTGTGTGTGTGTGTGTGTGTGTGTGTGTGTGTGTGTGTGTGTGTGTGTGTGTGTGTGTGTGTGTGTGTGTGTGTGTGTGTGCACTGAAAAATCTTAGCAGACGTATAAAAATAATGAAATTTGTTTTATCATCGAAAAAGGTCAAAAAAAAAATAAAATAAAATAAAATAAAATAAAATCAATCTTAACTGATCCTCACCTGAAGGGAGGTGTACTCTGAATCCTGACGCTGTATAGTGCTTTGTGATACTGTTGGTTCGGACAAAGTAAGAAGCCTGTTTATATAATCATAAATTTTGTATTGCCATGCCTCGGGATAATAATTAATGCTGTTCATACCCTTAAGATACAACCCATACGCTTCTTCGAGTATACTGTCAAGTTAATGTTTGGCTTTGGTAACTAATGTATTCTCGCTTGTCCCCTTCCCACATTTTCCATATTTTTATGCCTTCAGTACGATGACGTCTCTTACGTCTCTTGCATTATACTTTTGCCAGCGTAACTTTTTCTAATTTATACGTCATATTCTAAACAATATGATTTAGATATATACCCGCCATTACAACCTTCAGGACTAGATTGCTCTGTTAATCCCTACAGTCCCATGCCGTATTAATTTAGTTTTTTCTTACCTACAGACGAGGTTATTCTGACTAGGAGATACTGTTCAAAATTCATAGGTCAGGTATAGCCTTGAATAACTCCCACGCTGCTAGAGGTCCTTCCCGAGATGTACTTGGTCTTTTCATGACGGCAAGAAGTAAATGAACAGTACGTCATTGGAGTGAAAGGGTTACGTGGAATAAAAGGGTGAAGTGATAACGTCAGTATGTAGACTTGTTTAACCCTCTTTTTTTTTTTTTCGGCATACTGTAGGAGGGATAATGTTATTTATTCTTTCCGTTTTATATTATTTACTGATGAATTTAGATGTTCCCTGTTGCGGTTAATCAAGGGATGTAATAATTAAACTTTTGCATAAACGTTTTCATTGGTACTGCAGCAATAAAGTAACTTATTCTTGAAGTTTTATTAATTTATAAAATGGATTTCTATTTATACAAAGATTTGAATTTTTGGCAAGATGAGATCAAGTATATTCCACTCACAGTTGGCAGTCAGTTTTACTCTCTTCCAGTCCTGCCTTCCCCTTCTCTTCGTTGCTCCGGCTCTCATTTCCCTGTTTCATTCACCTACCTTACTCCCTTTCCCCTCACAGTTCTTGCACCAACTTTTACCTTTCATGATGATGCCCACCTGATGCACTTCTCTCTCCCTTTTGTTAGTATACGCACATCTATCCCCTCTTCCTCCATCTTTCTTCCTTGTTTTACATCTCTTGCTTTATTTTCCTCCCTTCACAGGTGCCTAAAATGATTAATACAGATCCTAAATAACATTAAACATACGACATATAATGCAATATAAAGAGGAGAAGAACATCTTCCAATCAGTACTCTATTTTAGAGAAGGAAGTAAAGAAGTGACTACGAGACAGCGAGCAAGCATAGCGACGCGATGTTTCTAAGTTCAGCTGAGAAATGGAAGTTGTTATATGAACTTTTTATATGTAACAGTAATATGAAATACACAAATGACTAAAAGAAGGAAGGACTGTCGCAGTTGTTATATCAACTTTTTTTATGTAACAGTAATATGAAATACACAAATGACTAAAAGAAGGAAGGACTGTCACTTCAAGAGGAAGATGATATGGAAGGCAGGACATAATGGTGACAGTAATCACTGTAAGTTTTGCTCATGGCTGTACCTTTACGGCGTGTTATTAACATCTTCGGTAAAGAGGGGAAAGAATTAATGATGTCTATTTTTGAGACTCGTGGACAAGGAACTTAATTCTCAGGCTGTTGTAACTTACTCTCAGCTGAATCTATTCCTCTGGGGTTCGCCTGAATACAATATTTAAGATGTCCCGAGCATGAGAGGGTTAATGGTGCCAGTATTACCATATCAGACGCCCATTACTCACTAACCTTAATATAATCCCTTGGTGATTTCTGCAATATAAAACGAGAGAGGATGCGACCATGGGAAGATTATTCGTTTAATATGTACTTGTGTCTCACTCACTGCAAATGTGTGAATAATGGATATAACTGTCTTAACTTACAAAAAATGATATTAAAGAACTTACTTGGAGGCAGGAAGGAATATAACTCTTTCAACCCCATGACTGATGCTGGAGAGGGAAGCATTCACGTGGTGACACTGATGATATATTTTAATGTTTATTCTTGTTTCCCACGGATGACAGACTTTCGAACTGGGTCGTTTAAATAAAGCCTTCATTATTGCACTTAGTACGGTAGTGCTTTCCTTCGTTGAATAAAAGTGTCGGAAAGTAACAAGAACAAAGTAATAGTACACGTTACCTTATCAAACCCTTTTACCCCTTCTGCCCGGTGACGTATTATTTAATTGATTCTTCCTCTCGCTTTCTGATTTTATGAAACTTAGAAATGACCACTCGTGCTGAAGGGATGTATGAAGGTCTTTTGTGATATTTCCTGGCCGAAAATTCTGATTTAGTTTGATTCAGATTGTTATGAGATTCCCAAATAAAATCGTAAGACATTACTGGATCTAAAGAGATGATGGAGGCTTTATTATTCGGGCATAGGAGGCTCCCTAAGCAATTCTTCCTTGACCCCTGGAAGCCGAAGATTATTTACTCCAATCATACTATTATCGTATGCTTTAAGTCAACTTAGCGGAACCTTATTGCAGTGATAGGGTAAGGAAAGGCAATATTTAACCTCTACAGTGCGAAAAATGTATCCTAGGCTGACAAAAACCATCTGGGAAAAAGAACACAAAGAAAAAATACGTCATTGGATCATGGAATCAACAAATTATATTATGACTTGACACATAAACTACAGTAAGGCGATAAATACATGCATACATACAGAGAGAGAGAGAGAGAGAGAGAGAGAGAGAGAGTCACCTGACGGGGCTTCTTTCAGCTTTAGGGCGGCTTTAAACAATGAATGAAGTTAACCCCTTGAATCCCATGCCTTGTATTTTAATTTCAGTCACACTTCCAGCACTTTTTTCAGCATTAGAAGCAATCATCAAGCACTGAAGTGGTTAATGAAGTCTAACTCCAGCCCCTACAGTTTGAAATCTCCCATAAGCTTAGCAAAATATGCTGGACACAGTAAGAACAATGCACTAATGAAATACGCCTCCAGATTCACGAGGCTGAAGGAGGTCATCATCAGCCCATTGACACCGAGAAGCCAGTGTTTCTGTGAAGAAAAAAATGTACCTAAGAAAACAGAAATTAAAACAAAAAATCAAACATAATTTCTAGTTTGTGATCGCTTCATGTATGCTGTTCTTACTGTCAGCTGAATTAACTACCTGGCGTTTGTTGGTTTAGAACAGTCGAGTTTTTCCGACCTTGAGAGGGTTCAGGATACGGTTATTACCCCTCAGGCTTGTATGCCTCACTCTCAGCTAAATAAACCTGGCGTTAGCTGAAGTAGAATATTGGACTTAGTCTCACCATAGAGTAGTAAATAATAGCTTATACAGTTGCTGACATAATTATCAATAAACATCACAGTGATTGAAGGAACACCGAGCAATGACTTTCAAAATCCAGAAACGTGATATACAGGGCTCCACAAATATGGTAGATAATTGTGCAGAAGTTTCATAATTAATTATTGAACTAAACCTGGAGCTACCGTCTTGTCCACAAACATAAATTGTTTCCGTAAAATATCTGGCATAAATACGGTATATAAATATGAATACTGAGGTGCAACATACAAAATAAATAGGTAAGAGAGAGAATTCACGAAAATATTCCTTACTTTCCCGAACCAGCTGGCTCCCCCATAGTGTTTTTTCCATCACGTTCACCTCCCATTCTCCCCTCTTTTTCCGGCTCTCTGGAGTATCCTCTTCGTTTCACCCATTTTCTCTTTGTTTTACCCACCGAACTTTTTTCTTGTACATTTCGTTTATCTACAATGCTGGGTGTTTTTTCCTTTATTTAATATCTGTTAATCCCTATTCTGTTTTCTCTTCACTTTACATTTAATTCAAGATTTTTTTTTTTTTTTTTTGGTCACATAAAGAGCCTACATTATTTCTTCCTGTCCCCCTGTTTCTACATACATTTCTTTTCCTGTCAGTCTCTAGTATATTCTTATCATGCTTTTACTTCTTTTTCTCCGTGACTTGCATTACTTCTCTTCAGGTTTAATTTGCCTTCGGTAATTTTGTTAACTTTCCCATGTTTCCATGAATCACTGTAAGCAATATGTATTTCTCTAGCGTTATCTTAGTAACTAGAGTTGCCCTGATCATGAGAAGGTTAAAGGTACGAGTGTAATCAGAGGAATAAAATTGACTGTCGTCAGCTGGAACAGAATAAGTTGTCCAGACCATGTGAAGGCAATTTATTTCCAATAACCTTACGGGATTATTGCGTCTGGCAATAGATAGATAGATAGATTATTCTTGTTTCCTCTTACCCCATCAGTATATTTTTCTGTGTTATTCCTGCTGATCTTTCTCTCATAGATTCCCAGTCTGTTCTTTCCTGTTCACCAATACTAATATCAGTAGATCATGGTGAGAACAACTCTGACATTCTGTGCCAGCCGGCGACAGATTTTATTCAGTGGAGAGGAAATCATGAAAGTCTGAAAGGGATAACTCTCCATTAGGTTTTCTTCCCTCTCTTTGTCTTTTTTTTTTTTTTTTTTTTTTTTTTTTTCTCACATCTATTTTTTTCTGTCATGTCATCTCGATGTCATATATATATATATATATATATATATATATATATATATATATATATATATATATATATAACTTATTAATTCACCATTAATTATATATTACTTATTTTGTTCTTGTCTTTTCCTCGTTACTTAATTTCCTCACTTTTATCGCTTTTTCCTTTTTCATCTACATTGTCCTCTCTCTCTCTCTCTCTCTCTCTCTCTCTCTCTTTCGTACTGTTTATTTCTTTCCTGATGTGTGTATCTTTCCACCCCTTCTTTCTCTTTCTGTAGTGATTCTCAATTTTTACCCCTTTTTTGCTTTCTATTTCTTTTCTTTCATATTTTTCTCATCTTGTCTACCTTCTTATATGAAGTTTATATATTCTGTATGTCTACATCTGTCTATCTATATCTTTATCTGTCTGTCAGTCTACACACACACACACACACACACACACACACACACACACACACACACACACACACACACACACACACACACACACACACACACACACACACACACACACACACACACAATGTCTTTGGTTTCTCTTTGGCTTTAAGAAATCCCTAAATGATCTAAATATCCGAAAAAGATCCGTTCTGAGTACTTTTGGCCAGCTTTGTTGTGGGTCCATGTGTCACGACTGTCAGGAGCGTTGAAACTTTATCATCCGTCAGCTGAAAAGATTTTTTTTTTTTTTTTTTAATGTAGAAGTGGAATTTTTGTTCGTATTTTTAGTTAGTTGTTTTCCGGGGAGGGACACTAACCTTCCGCCAACCCACTAGTTGTCACGCAGGGAACACGTGTTGGATGGTTGTGGTGTAGATGTGGATGTGATAGGAAGCGTTAGGAGAAACACACTGAGGTGGTTTGGACATGTGGAGAGGATGGAGAGCGAGAGACTGACGAGGAGAGTGTATGTGAGTGAGGTGGAGGAGGGGAGATGGAGGGGGAGGTCAAGGATGAGATGGAGGGATGGAGTGGAGAGGTATATGAGAGACGGGTGTGTGAGCTGGGAGCAGGGCAATGAAATGGCGGGGGACAGGGCGACATGGAGGCAATTTGTTTGTGGCCACCCCTTACGAGATTAAGGCGTCTGGTAATCGATAGGTAGATAGAAGTTGAATTGGGGTGGTTTCTGGCTTTCTTATATTGACTTAAAGCACACTACAAAAAGGCTCTATAAAAATTAGTACTTTTCGGATTTCGTAAAAACTCTTAACGTTTTTGTATGACGCTCCGCTCAGAGCTACACAACAGACTGAGAGACAGACAAACACAAGCTAAGGGTTATAGAAGTGGGTATATGTATTATAGATTCTTTCCTCTTTTTCCAGACCATAAATTTTTTCTTACATAGTTCAAAAATTTCCTTTTTCTTCTCATTTCTTCTCTTGCTTCTCCCTCGTTATACTGAATTTTATTGTCTTATAAATATTTTTTTTCTTTTTCTAGTTCTCGTTGTCTTCATTTCCAGTCTATTTACCCTTTTCACATCTTTTTAAGGTTAATTTTTTCCCTCAATTTTGTAATCGCCATTATTATTATCGTTTATTTTTTCACGCTCTGCATTTATAGTTTTTTGTTTTTTTTTGTTTTTTTTGTTTTGTCCTCAGTTTACCCCGCCATATTTCTTTCATTATATATCTTCATCCATCCTTTCTTCATTATTTTATTGTTCTTGGTCTCTTTTTCTTTACGGTTTACGTTTTTCCTCCATGGCCTTCATTCCTTGTGAAACTTTGTTCTTAACGTTCATTTACTTATGTGTTTCTCTCTCTCTCTCTCTCTCTCTCTCTCTCTCTTCATAATTCCTTATTCCTTTCCTCTGTAATTCCATCTTCTTCCTCAATTCTTGTATCCTTACTTCATATCTCTCTTACTTCTCATTTCCTTACTCTCTTCCTCTGTTACTTCCTCTCTTCCTACTTCCTCTTTTAGTTTCTTATTTCCTCATCCTCTTCTCTTCTATTTCCTCACATTCTCTCTCTTAATCCTTCTCCCACTTCATATCGTATTTTTTTCTCGTTACTTCTTCTCTTCTTACTCACCTTTTCCGTTCCCCCCACCTTCGCCGTCTCTTAATTCCCCAACTCCGTACTTCTCACATCATTCCGCTCATTTCCTCTTCTTTCATCCTTTTTACTTTTTCCTTCCGTTTATCCTTCTCCTCTTACTTGCTCTCTCTTTTATTCCCGTATTCCGTCTCTCATACTGCCCACTCGCGTTTCACTTCCTCATCCGTTTCATACTTTCTCCTCTTCTCCTTTCCCCTGCCCTCACTTGCAGGTTTCTTTGTTATTCGTAATCGATAAGGAATACCGCGTGAGGTGAAGGTGAGGGGAGGGGGACGGAAATGACCCCCCCTTACCCCCAGTCCACCCTCCCACCTACAACTTCCACTCCCTCTATCTTTCCTTCCACCTGCATCCCCTCCAACTTTTACGCCACAAATCACCTATACCCTCCTGTCATTTTCTCTGTTCTTCTCCCTTTTCTTCTTTTCTTCTCTTTTCTCTCTCCTCTTCGCATCTCTCCTTTCCTCCCCCCTCCTCTTTTCTTTGCTTTTCGTCTCTCCTGCTCCGTTGTCTGCTCTTTCCACTCAGTTCCTGATTTTTTGTATTCTTCCTTATATTCGCACCATCTTCATCATACTCAGCTCTTTATTTTGTCCTTATCCTGTTATTTCGCCTGCATAGTCCCCCTTTTTCCTTCTTTTGTCTTTTCTCCTGTCTGCCCTCTTCTTTTCTGTTTTAGTTCAGTTCTTGCTTTACCTTTCTTTATTTTATTTGCGCCTTCTCCATTTCACGTTTTCTCCTCTCTGTTCTCAGCTTATTCTGTTTTATACTCCTCTTTTACTTCCTCCTCTTCCCGTTTCTTTCACTCCTCCTCTTATCTCCTGCATTTCGTATATATCTCCACTCCCCTCTCCCTCTGCTTCTCCATCTCCACTTCTACCTTTCCTCCTCGACATCCTTTTCCACCTTCACTCCCACACACTATCCCCTACCACCTCCAGTCCCCTTCCCACTCCAGAACCCTCCCCCCTCCGTTCCCTCTTTCCCTACCCACATTCGTCACTCCCCTTTCACCCCCTGCCCCTTTCCTCCCCTCCCCCCTTTACCTCACACCCTTCAGCGTCATCACAGTACTCACCTCCCTGACTAGCCAGACCGGAGAGAGAGAGAGAGGTAAACATGCAACACTGAAGTGAATTGTATGTATTATATCTTAAATTTTCTTTCTCTATACAGAATATACACAAATAGTCTCAGCGGGTCATTCTCAGATTAAATTGTGAAGCAAAGACGTGCTCTACATTTACAATTTATCTACATTCTTTATCAAAAAAATTAAGTTACTGTATAATATAATGCAGTAAAACGTGTTATAATTTCGCTCTGTAGCCTGGCAGCCATTCAATTTATCATCTAGAGCAGTGATGCGGACCGTGAAACCGTGACTGGTATGTGTGTGTGTGTGTGTGTGTGTGTGTGTGTCAGTTGCAGTGGTTCTTGTTCTCAGCTTTCGTAACTTATCTTCCTAAGCGTGTGATTTTATATATTGCTCCATGGTATGCTCCTTCACGTTTTTAGTGTAAATTACATCGATATTAAAACTATATAAGTAGCGTACAGACCCATTTTAAAATTTATTATGCAGATCAAATCGCTCGGGCGGAGGTGTCACGAAACCTATGCCACCTAGAATACGGGTCATTGGCGACACATAAGAGGGAGCAGTTTGTAGAATGCTTGGTTGAAACTGCGTCCTTTGTAGCGTAGATACTATAACCAGTATTTTCCTTGCAACTGCGTCCGTTGCAGCATAGTTACTATAACCAATCCCTTGTAACTGCGTCCGTTGCAGCATAGTTACTATAACCAATCCCTTGCAACTGCGTCCGTTGCAGCATAGTTACTATAACCAATCCCTTGCAACTGCGTCCGTTGCAACATAGTTACTACAACCAATCCCTTGCAACTGCGTCCGTTGCAGCATAGTTACTATAACCAATCCCTTGCAACTGCGTCCGTTGCAGCATAGTTACTATAACCAATCCCTTGCAACTGCGTCCGTTGCAACATAGTTACTACAACCAGTGAATCCCGTGTAACAGCGTCCTGGCCTCGCATTCAAGGACGCACTACATCTTATAATCATTGTCATTTCTGTACGTTTGAGTCTTCGAATATCCTCTTCCTTTACTGCCCAGGTCTCACTACCATACCGCAAAAATGGGAGAAATGGAGTTCCCCCGAGCCAAGCCCTGTATTGGACTATGTAGCCCCGCTAGGGTTACGGGAGGGAGCTACCCCTCCCGGCACGGCAGCCCGGGCGAGGCTCGAACTTGCATTCCCCCGATCACAAGTCCAGCGCGCTACCACTGTACCATACCGCAATATATTCCTAACACATGCTGCATACAAAGGACCCTTTCAAAAGGAGGGAGAGCCCTCTCAATGTAAAAAGAAGCAACAGCTCCCTGATCTTCCTTCCTTCAACTACTCCATACACTAGCCACAGAGATAGCTCCAGCCGTGCCTCCAACACATAACATGTTCCGCAAATAACAAAACTCGTACACACACTCAAGAGACTCAAAG
The DNA here is from genome assembly GCF_032717465.1 of Coenobita brevimanus. NCBI lineage: Eukaryota > Metazoa > Arthropoda > Malacostraca > Decapoda > Coenobitidae > Coenobita > Coenobita brevimanus. The sequence goes on along the minus strand of NC_137023.1, from coordinate 6,323,165 downwards.
CAAAATCAGTCATTTCATGCATGACAATTTACATGTTCTCCCCGACACTTCGGACACGTGAAATCAGCATTATCTTGCAGCTTACCTCTAATACCACTACATCTCCTATACACCCACTTTTCACAACTACTGCACAAGATGTAGTTACATTCCATACCATTGTGGCAAACCGCACATGGGCACTTTCCCTCTGCTTTGACAGTACCGCCACCAGTCCTAGATATCATCACTTTTATTAAATCCGCATTCACTCTTAAACCCTTGTGCCCTATACCGTCTCTCCACTTCCCAAATCTTTCCTCCGCCTTCCTTTCATTCCCTGCAGTCAGCATCAAGCTATCAGCATACAACATTTCCCATGAGAGTCCGTTTTTGAAGTCATGTGAGAGAGCTTCAAGCACCATGACAAGCAGTAAGAGGTTCGCCCCCCCCCCCCACACACACACATCGTCGTCGTCGTCATCATCATCGTCATCATCATCATCATCATCATCATCATTATCAATCATCATCATCATACTCACCATCATCATCATATCATCATCAATCATTATCATCATCATCATCATCAATCATCATCATCATCATCATCATCATCATCATCATATCATCATCATCAAATCATCATCATCATCAAATCATCATCATTCATCATCAATCATCATCATCATCATCATCATCATCATCATCATATCATCATCATCATCATCATCAATCATCATCATCATCATATCATCATCATCAATCATCATCATCATCAATCATCATCATCATCAATCATTATCATCATATCATCATCATCATATCATCATCATCATCATCATATCGTCATCATCATCATCATCAATCATCATCATCATCAATCATCATCATCATCATCAGTCATCATCATCATCATATCATCATCATCATCATCATCAATCATCATCATCATCATCATCATCATCATCAATCATCATCATATCATCATATCATCATCAATCATCATCATCAATCATCATCATCATCATCATCATCATCATCATCATCATCAGTCATCATCAGTCATCATCATCATCAATCATCATCATCATCATCATCATCATATCATCAGTCATCATCATCAATCATCATCATCAACATCATATCATCATCATCATCATATCATCATCATCATCAGTCATCATCATCAATCATCATCATATCATCATCAATCATCATCATCATCATCATCATCATCACTCATCATCATCACTCATCATCATCATCATCATCATCATGATCAATGATGATGATGATGATGATGATGATGCGAGCGTCAGGACACTATACAAAATGGAAGTAAGGATAGAGAGTGAGCATGTCTTCCTGTACATCAAGACGTAATCGGTTCACAAAGAAGAAAACAACAAGCCAACGTGTGTAAAGGGGGCAATAATGGTGCAGTAAACGATGTGACGGGATAATAAGTCAGCCAAGGGAGCGTTACAGACTTTGTAGGGCATGTGGCCGGTCGTTGAGTGACTTCTCTCAGGGCCTAATACCCGAGGCGACAGACACATCACACTGATGGGTGAGGGTGGGGTGCTTGTCGTAGGTGTGTTTCACCCCACGGTATTTGTCATAATGCTGGATGGTGACGCTGGTGGGTCGTTCAGCACCAATGAGCAAGTCTAGGTCATCCCTGGCTCCATCTCGTTGGACTCTCCGACGAGGACTGTGAAGGAGAAATCTGTTCATGAGAAGGTTAAAGAGGAAGGGGCTGACAACCCCACCCTGGAGAGTACCTAGACTGAAGAATTGGTTGTCACTGATGGGCCCAAAGAACAAAACCCGAGAGTGGTGAAGTGACAGGTAGCTTTCAAGGCAGCAGAACAGGTGGCCAGAGACACCCAGGTAGGCAAGTTCATTAAGGATGACATCCAGGTTTGCGACATCAAAGGCTGCCTTGTGGTTAATAAAGGCGGTGCAAGAGGGTGATGGGAAGTAAAAGAGTACTTCTGCAATGCAACGTTGTGTGCTGCGAACTGGGAGGAAACCAGAGAGATGAGGAAAGAGTTGATCCTGGACAAGATCACTGAACGAAGCTAAAAAGAATTCTCTCGAGGACTTTGCAGAACAGGAAGTGAGTGAAATAGGACGGAAGTCAGGGGAATTAGGCTTGGGGATTGGGACGATTTTGCTGTTGGTCCACTTCTCTGGGAAAATGCCCTCCAGGAACTTGAACAGTAAGTCATAGTGTGGCATAGGTGATCCCGTCATCACCCGGGACACTTGCCGTAACTTGCCATAGCTAGTGCAAGACATAATTCAAAATTCATCACTGCTGATGGCGTGATCAAGGAGGTGGGAGGGCGTGATATGGGCCTCTACAATGAGTGCTATCCTGTTTTTGCCAGCAGCCAAAAGCGAATCCTGGTGGAAGGAGGAGGGAATGTTAAATGGGACTGTGGCGACCATTTGTGAGCAAGATATATGACATATTCCACAGGATTGTGGTGGGGAAGGTGAAAGGAGGACTCGCGTGACTAAACAACTCTGTTATCAAGCCGCCAAGCTCTAGATCGAGAAGTGTGAACGTTAATATACTGGAGAAAGTCATGCCAGCACTATTATCTAACACTGTTTATGGGGTCACAGGAGGACCTGGCAGCAGTGATATAAGCGTGGGGGTTGTCAGCCGTGCAGTCATTGTGGTACGCTGCTGCCGCCCGACGCACCTCCCCCTCACTGTCACGCACCCAGTCACCTGTCTGACGGGCAAAGGGTCTCGTATGATTGATTTGTTTTTTAATATCTAGTCCACCGTATGTGTCCATTTTTTTAAGAGCATGCAAATGACACCAAAAGAATTCAAAATGATCCACAAATAATGAGCGAATTAGAATGTATATAATATAGGAAAACCTTAGTTTCAAGAAAACAAGTGTGAAAGTTTAATCAGTGTTTCTCATGCATAAGTGTACTTCCCTGTACGTGCACTTACTCTGATACAAATGATATACACCAATGAGTTAGAAATAGTGTTGGGTGAGAGGTCTTTGTCGGTTATAAAACCTCACCGCTGGGGCATTACTGAAGCATTACTTCATAGACTAGGGTTTTATTTTTACCAGCGATGGACCACTTCCCTAGTCTCCATATATACTTCTAGCCAAGTACCCTGGCCTGGGATCACACTCAGTGCCGGTCACTGGGCACGTGTGTGGCTGTGGCCTAACCCCTGGCACAAGCCGCCTTGTGGTCAGCTAGAGAGGCAGCCGAGAGGGATCTGACCGCCGCCAGTGTGGCCAATGGGGATTTCTTACCCCAGTTTGACTCGGCATGATGCACCACATTTTTGGGAACTGTTGGCCGATGCTGGGGTGCCATTTTAACATTCAAAGATTTATGACCACGTATTCTGTTTAACCTATCAACATTAGTCTCCTTCTGGTGCGGGATGTTATCCAACAGTTTTGTCAGTCGCGGTTGTGATGGCCGGGCAGGTTGGCTGCATTTAAGACGCGAGATTATCGGTGATATTATGGAGGAATCCCGACTTGCGTCCTGCACGCGCGGCTTATCCAGGCCCAGTAGGGCTTCGCCAAAGGACAATTTAACCTTTTTTAGTGGTGTGGGGGCGGCAGCTGACTTATGAGGGGCCAGCATGGCCTCATTATGTGACCGTTTGGTCCCTGCCATCACCAGCTGGGGCCGTGGGGGGGCAGGCCCAGGCTGAAGCTGTGGCTGCGGCTGTGGATGGGGAGCAGCCAGCTGCGACTGTGGCCTTTCGGGACCGGGTGCTGGCTGCGGCTGCGGCTGTGAGGGGTCAGAAGCCCGCCGCGGTTGCAGCTGAGGGTGGGTGGGTGCACGCTGCGGCTTTGAGGGGGCAGGTGCCCGCTGCGGCTGATGAGCAGCCGTATTTTGAGTGGGTGTATAATTAAAGGATTTAATTTTCAATAATTTTGCAAGGCGAGACTTTGCAGTCCCTTTCGATTTCTTAACCGAACCTCCACGAGATTTTTTCTCAACTTGACTCATTTTGAAAGTTAAATTACCTACCAATTAACTATATATACGTTACAAAGACGAACAAGAGCTACGAGATATATTACCTTATGAACAATACGAAAACAAGAGACAAATTAGAGGATAATGTGCCAATACAGAGCAGCACACCTCCTCCGATGACCGCTGTCTCTAAGCTGAGGGCGAAGTTTGTTGCCCTTTATATATATCCCTAAATGAAAAGGATCCGGGCGTTTTGTAGTTTATATAAAATGAAAGGGATCCGGGCGTATTTTAGTATACGGTATATAAAAATTTTATATAAACAAATACATTTTATATATAATAATTTATTTTATAATAAAATAAAGGGATCGGGGAGCGTTTTAGTTATATATATAAAAAGTCATTCCAAAATATAGGCAATGCGGTCGTTCTTTAGTTTTTGTATGTACAGTATACTTAAAAGTAATTAGTCAGATGTACTTTAAGCTTATTAATATACCTACAGTTATTCCAGCCATACAATATTGCAGTGTTTTTTCATTAGCAGTTTACTGTAAGAAAAAATTTACTTTACACAGAAGAAACTTAATGGAAACAAAGGCACGTAAATATTCCCATGGGTTAAAGAAGGCTTCCTAACACCTGTATCATTACTGTCCTGGACCAAGAAGGTTTCCTAACACCTCTATCATCACTATCCTGGACTAAGAAGGCTTCCTAACACAACTATCATCACTATCCTGGAGTAAGAAGGCTTCCTAACACCTTTGTCATTACTATTCTGAACTTAGAAGGCTTCCTAACACCTCAATCATTACTATCCTGGGTTAGGAATGGATGCTAACACTATCATTACTATTCTGTGCTAGTAAGGCTTCCTAACACGTCTCTCATTATCATCATCACTATCCCAGCCCAGTTCATCTTCACTCAGCGATCATTTCTGCACAGTACACGTCAATATCCTTTAGTATGTTATTGATGCAACTACGTCAATATCAAAACGATGTAAGAAGAGTATTTGTAGGGATACTAGGCAAATAAATCGGTAAGGAAGAGGAGCTACGAAGCCTTCTATGTTACTTACAAAACAGGTGTCAAAGGGTTCGTAGCGCCTCATTCTTAGTGGTTTATTTTGACTACTGCATCTTCACATTCTGTTGTAACCTATTCCTGTCATACGAGTATCGTCATAACACTGCTACAACAACAAACAAGAGCAGACCCAGGTGTAGCGTGCAGAATAAATAGCTGCAGAAGAGATATAACGAAATCTCTAGAGTTCATTTCATTAACAACTAATGGTGTTGGAGGATCGCCTTCACGCGGTGGTACTGACATAACTGAGCGGCTCCGCTGGCCGGGTATTTGAAAATTCCTTCCTTGTTTCCAAAAGGAGGATGGCGGATTGCAGGAAAAAAGGGGGATTCAGACTGCAGTCCACTGGGTTCACGTGCAGATGAGCCTGGGGTCTTAACAAAAACATGAACACCATAGTGAACTCATTTGAACCTTGCAACTGGAGCCTACCTGAGTTTCCATTGCTGCAGCTGATTGGCTGTTGTTATGAGGAGAACTGGGGTAATAAACAGCTGGTCATGTTACCATTTTATATTTATACTCTGTAGCTGTAATTAATATTAACAGGTGAGTATTAATTACCAATGATGACCCAATCTGTGAAGGTAATAAGTAGCATGTCAAACACAGTAGTACAACACATGTCGGAAAGAGACACAGGCAAATTGTAAATTCAACACTGACGATCCCACTCATTACATATTACCGGGTTTATGACGCCATCATACCCACCAAGATGCCTGGGTTTCCTCACCGTTTATCAGGCATGATGTTTCCTGGTGTTTTTATGTGTAATACATTGCCATGTTAGCGAAAGAAAACAAACACCCAGTCGTTTCAGCCACCTAAGTATAGTGGCAATAGTGTTGTGTAATTGTAACATATATGGGTCTGGTTTGGGAATTTAAATGTTCATTTTCAATAATAATTCACCGAGACGAAGCTCGTGTGACTATCGTAGTCACTCGTAAGAAAACTCCATTTACCACTGCCATTTAAATTTAACAGTTATGCAGCGGAGAGAGAGAGAGAGAGAGAGAGAGAGAGAGAGAGAGAGAGCTAATGGTGTGTTAAGAAGTGTGTGGCCAGTGTTTAACAAGACATACAGTTGGCGTCTATGCCTCTCTTGCCTCTAACATGTACACGATGGTCCATAACACTCCTCTTCCACTCCACTTGGCCATTTCTCGTGTGTTGCGGCCACGGCTGTGTCAGGGTTACCAATGTCTACCCTACATCTTTGACTCATTTCCTACCCCCACTGCAACACCTACACCCACACCAGCAGACTGAGCCGTCCACACAAGACATGCCGCCACCAGGGAGTGTCTAGTGTAGCGCTATTTACAGACCATCCTGTATAAAGCTGCAAATACCAAGGCTAGAGTTTTTAATCAGGTACAATGATAGTTTTGACGGATGTTCGTAAATGCATATTCTACCGTTGGTAAACTATTCTTGGGGAGCACACCTATCATGTAGGTTATATAGGTTACAAATCACCCTCATCATTCTCATCATCATCATCAGCAGCAGCAGTATTATCATCAACATTTTAATCATCAACATATTCATTATCAGCACCACCACCACCACCATCATCATCATCATCATCATCATCATCATCATCATCATCATCATCATCATCATCATTATCATAACAAACGTCATATTCAACATTGCCATCATCAGTATCGTCATCTTCATAAGTTATTATTACTATCATCATCACCATGATCATCATTATCGTCATCGTCATCTTTATAATTGTCACCATTATCATCATCATTTTCATCATCATTATCATGACTCTCATCAACACTACCATAATCATTATCATCATAAACATCATCGTCATTATCATCATTATCATCATCATCATCATCATAAATCATTATCACTGTCATATCCATGATGACCCCTCTCATCATCATTATAATCATCATCGTCAGTAGTAGCAGAAGCAACAGAAGCAGTAGCATCATTATCATCATCATAATCATCATCATCATATCATCAACATATTCATCATCGTTGTCATTATTATCGCTATCACCATCATCATGACTATCGCCATCATCATTATCACCATTATCATTATCACCATTATCATAATCATGAACAACATCGACATCATCACTATCATCATCATCATCATCATCACCATCACCATCACCACCACCACCAACAACAACAACAACAGTAACAACAACAACAACAACAGCACAACAGCAGCAGTAACAACAACAGAAACAGCATAGAATCATCACTATCATCATCATTCCGCCACTTTTTACATATTCATATCATTATTTACTTGGTGACGTCACTTTGGGACCTGAATGTGTGTGTAGATGAGAGTGTGGCCCATTCAGTTAAGAGGAATTTTGATTAGTTTCTCTTTTGTCATTTTTTCTTGCTTTTTGGACATAACTTACCTCATCCTTAGGTGGGAAGAAGGTCTGGATGATGATGATGATGATGATGATGATGATGATGATGATGATGCATAAGGTTGATGTAGGTTACCAATATATCTTTGTTTACAAGGTGGATCGGCAGACAGACAAATGAGGAAGAGAAGGAGCGTTGTGATGGTGATGTGGATGTGCTGGAAAACGTGGCATGGACAGTACACTGAGATGGTTGGCCACGTGGAGAGAAGGAAAGACTGATTAGGAGCGGATGTGAGTGAGGTGGAGAGGGAGGCCGAGGATGAGATGGAGGGTTGGGGTAGAGAGATATGTGAATGAGGGTGGTGTGGGTTGGAAAGAAGGCAGCTTGATAGCGGAGGTGTAGATGACATGCGATGCATTGTAGCCACCTCTTCTGGCACCAAGGTGTCTGGCGATAGACAGCTTGATAGACTGATGGACAGATGGACAGACAGCTAAATACAAACATTGATAAGCATAAACTAACAAAGACGCAAATATAGATAGATAGATAGATAGACAGACAGATGGAGGCAAACAGATAGATAGACAGATAGACAGATGGAGACAAAGACACAGACAAATAGATAGATAGATAGACTGACAGATAGAAAGATATTCATTAACCTGGTAAGGGCTCTGTTTTAGGGTCTTATTCAGGGTTGGCATAGGAGGTATCTTAACACCCATCCCTTAGCGATTTATTTCACCTTCTTTATCTTTACCATTATTTTGTATGCTATTTATCTCATGTAATCGCCCAGACAGTTTCCATCAGTAACATACAAAAGGATATTGAGGTGAAAGGGACAGAACAAATCGGTAAGGAAGAGGTGTTACAGAGTTTTCAAAGCCCCTTGGAAAAACATCATTTCAGCTTATCTACATTCATGTAACTATAACTTTGTGCTGAAGGTGTGAGTGACCCAGTTGCTTCAGATGAAAACAAACCTATTAATGATTACCCTAACCAAGTCTTCGCTCACGCCCTCCTGTATAAAAACACTCCTTCCTGCCTCATAGCAAAGGCCTGTCTAGTTTGACGCAACCATGACTACTGAAGGCGTCAGTGGCCCAGTTCCTACAGATGAAAACAAACCGACTAGTTATTCCCCCCTCCCCCCAGACGGCCCCCCAGCCACGCCATCCTCCGTCTGCCTCTGGCCATGTCTTACCTCTTGTAGGCGGCTTGTTTTCATCTGACGCAACTGGGCCACTCACACAACTTGAATGCTGAGTTACGGGTACTTGAAATTTGATTGATCTTAGTTATAAGATTAGAAGGAGTCTCCTTGGTTATTAGTCAAAGGCCTCTAGGTTGACTTCACTTGGCGCCTACGACCAGCAGAACAGGTGCAGAGAACATCCACTGAGTAGGATCAACCTCGGGGAAATGTGCCACGTGCTTATATAAATGGAGATGCCTTTCAGGTATTAGGTTTCAACTCAGTCACTTTGAGTAAACTGTCGGTAAGTCCCACGTAACAGTGATACTCCATGATCCTGTGAAGACACTTAGTACCAAAGCAGTCAATTCGCTGCTCTAAGGCACTATTTAGGGCCCATGTCTCACAGCCGTAAAGTAAGACAGGGAGTACCAGCACCTTGAAGGTGTGAATTTTCGTCCTGCTGTACATTTCCCAATAACGCAAAATATTCGAACCAATTAATTCCATAACACCATAAGCCAGAGCAGCGAAACGGGAGATCTCATAATCTGACCTACTATTATTATGAATCACACTCGCAAGATAAGCTAATCTCTTCAAGACCACTGTGTTCTCACCACAGACCTGAGCAGACTGTACTGTTGCATCCAACACGCCACCAAACACCTGGACCTTGGTCATGGTCCCAGAGACCTTTAACACCAGTACTTCACTTCCTCGTGAAGTACATCAGAGCACTCAGGAGTGTCTGCAGCTACTCCGCTAGGATAACTGCATCATTAGCAAAGTCAGGGTCAGTTACCTTAAAATTACCTAATGATACTCCACAATGAATTCAGATTCTCAGCCCGACCAAGTACCCAATCCATTCACGTGCAGAAAAGTAACGGTACAAAGATGAATCCCTGTCATACTATAAAACTTACTGGAAAGAAATCAGATGTTCACCCTCCTCTCCTCACAGCACTGTAAGTGTTGAAATACATGTTTGCTGTGAGCCGGATAACCTCTTCGGGACATACCCCACAGAATCACTAATAATCCCTACAGAAACACACGTACGTCATTCCACGAGAATTCAAGAGTAAGGATCGGGTAAACTGTAGACCAAGGCCCATACAGTCTTGCTGTAGACTTCTTGGGGATGAATCCGATTTGCTCAGGCCTCCGAAACTGTAGCGAATGGCCTCGGATACCCAACAAGAGCATAATTCATGAGCAAGAATCTTTCAGCCACACTGAGCACTCTAACATCATGGTAATTACTCCAGTCACATTCAACCCCTTTCGCTATCTAGACCGGAATATCAAACATAATAATAAAAAAACGTGCCCTGCCTTAATTTGTCCTCAGAGGCGGGGAGAGGTGAGTGTCACAGCCCCTAGAGTTACCCTCGTCACTATTGTGACGCCGTTTGTATTTAATACTTGCTGCCTCTGGACGGGGTTGTTGATTTAGACTCCAAGTTTACGTATCTAAAATGTCTTACTTGTTTTTTGTGACTGGCCTATTGTACTAATGGAGCCCTTTGATTAAGCTGTTTGTTTTACCTGCTTAATTTTACTGGGATGCAGAATCTCAAAGGCAACGGCAGGAGAGAGAGAGATAGAAAGCGCAAACCTTGCCTTCCTTTCTAGGTGGCTCGTTCTTAACCCCTTCAGCACAGTGGTATGTCATTTTCATCTAATCAACCTTTCATTAAGAGATTTTATTCATCCGTGGTAGTGAAGGGATAAACTGATGGTATATCAACCCTCTTAAGTTAGAAAAGTCTGTCCTAAGCTGAATAAAATAGTCCATAGACAGCACAAAAAACAATGTTAATAGATGTCCTTGAAGGAGATTGACGTAGCTGAGAGCGATTAGATACAAAAGATTAAAAGGAAGATTTAAAAATCGCGCGCGCGAGAGAGAGGGAGAGAGAGAGGCCTGTGTGCCGTTGCCTTTAGCGTGTTGGTGTTGGGTTATGGTATTCTCGGAGCCCAGCCCATATGACGCATGTCGCCGCTACTGCCACTGCCACGGTGTTCCAGGGGGGAGGGTGGGTGGGTGGAGGGGGAGATGAACACTGGGCCACCCCTTAACCCTTTAAATTAGTTGGGGATGCAGGGTGGGGGTGGAGGGAATGAGGGGAAATGAACACCACACCACCCCGTAACTCTTTGAATCAGATACGTATTTTATTGATTGCTTTTGGCGGATGACTTATTTATTGGTTTATTCTTGCAATACTTAATTAGGTTATTGTTGCAGATGAGGTATTTTACTACTTTATTCTGGCAGCATTATATTGGCTTATTTTATGGGATTACGTGTTTTATGGATTGATTCTTGCCGATGACATTTTAATGGTTTCTTCTAGCAGGGGACGTATTAATTGGTTTATTCATGCAGATGATGTACGGTACTTATCGATTTATTCTGGCTGAAGACGCTATGATTTATTCTGGCTGAAGACGTATTTTATTTGTTTGTAATGGCTGATGACTTACTGGTTAATTCTGGCAGATGACGTATTTTATTGGTTTATACGGGCAGATAATGTATTTTATTGGGTAATTCTGGCAGATGACGTATTTTATTGGTTTATACTGGCAGATAATGTATTTTATTGGGTAATTCTGGCAGATGACGTATTTTATTGGTTTATACTGGCAGATAATGTATTTTATTGGGTAATTCTGGCAGATGACGTATTTTATTGGTTTATACTGGCAGATAATGTATTTTATTGGGTAATTCTGGCTGATGACGTAATTTATTGGTTTATACTGGCAGATAATGTATTTTATTGGGTAATTCTGGCTGATGACGCATTTCATTGTTTTATTCTTGCAGATGACGTATTTTATTGTTTAACACGTACTCACTCTGGCCAATTTTATTCAAACTAGGGGTGTTTATTCAGACTAGGGGTGAAATTCAGTAGAGCAGACGAGAGTGAAAGCATTATCTAGCCTCTTCAGGTGGCCTAGATTATCGTCCTTTTGCAGCTTATTCCACGTAGGTCAGTGCCAAAACTGCATAATGCTACGGCTCTGTATCCTTAATAAAGTACCATATCGTGACCAGCAACATGTTCTAGAGCTAAGCCATTGATGCAACTCACTAATGGTGTGCAGAGATGACAGTTTTAGGCCAAGTTAAAATAAAACAACACCACAAGAGAGTTAAGCGGTGCCGGGAAGATAACTTGAACTATGTACACAGACATGGTTTGACGTACGCTCTGTGTCAGCAGAATAAAGGTCTCCAACTAATGATAACTGAAAAGAGCAAAATTAAGCACACCAGTGGAAAAATAAAGTAAAATTTCTGACAAACACATAAGAACACTGTACACCTTGAATATACAGTAGAGAAAAAAGAGCGAGACAGAACACTCCGCACACTGCCAGTCAGGGAAATGATTACGAAGAACCTAAATTAGTCTGACAATGAATAAGACGTTTATCGGGAAAATCAATAAAACTCATAAAATGGTATAGTGTTAATGCGAGGCAGGTCAGCTAACAAGGGATAATGGGAAAAATGTATATCAGTTCCTGAAGATTTGGATGACACTGGTACTAGAACACATATATATTTAAAAGCCGTCCATGGGTTTAGGCGCTTCATACACATGATGTACAGTATATTACCTTTCAGTTTTGCTGCCAGACGATTTTAAATATCTTTCAAAACATCTCTCGTAGTGACGGTAACAGTGGAGGCGATAATATTACAATCCCTTCTGTTCGAATTGCCTTTCCTTAGCTCAGTAAAGGATCTCATCTGGTAATGGAATAATGAAGGTCATATCCATCCCTTCCGTTTCGAAATTTTGTTCTGCAAGTTAATTAGAATTTCCGGCAGTGAAAGTACGTCGACCTATTTGCATTTTTTTTTTTCACCCCGCGATAAGACCATTTTATTGGAATTCAGGAAGGGCCGACCAGATGTAAATATTAGGAACCTCTTTAGCCCTTTTAGTACGAGAGATATTTCCAATGATGAACAATATTTTGTGGAGGTATCAGGAAAAACTATGATTCTGACGGCCATGGCTGGAAGGAGTTTACACTCAGGCTCCCGTGACTCATCATCAACACGTAATCGTCTGACGTCAGCTGGAATGAAAAACAAGAATTACCTCGACGATGAGGAGGTTGATTGTGCCTGTTTTAACACCCAGGCTCCTGTGGCTCACTCTCAACTGACTATAAAGCTGTCTGGTGATAAATGAAGTAAAACACTGTAGTTATAATCATGAGAGGGTTAGTTGTGGCACTGTTAACACTGACGCAGTTATGACTCGTTCGGTGAAAAAAATCGTTTGGCGTTGACTGAAAAATTAATTATCATAATCCTCATTAACCCACAACTTTTTCCAACCTGCAGGTGGGGTAAGGTAGGGTCCAGAAAGCAAGGAAAAGTAAAGACTATGATAGTGGGAGAAACAATCAACTGGATGTCCAGTGGAATGGGCCACACATCCATTCGCTTACGATTCAAGCCCCCGAAATCCTGGCTCCCCGTCATACGCACTGCTTTTCTCACGTAGCTTCATAAGTACCTGTCAGTCAACCCCGCGACTGTCATATTATAAAAATTAAGTGGGGAAGGGGGATGCCAAATTTATTGGTTAGCAGACTGTGGATGGAGCTGAGGCAGGGATGAGGGTGAGCGGAGAGGTCTGTCTATCTATTTATAGTCAAACGCCTTAATCCCATACGGGGTGGCCACAAACAAATCGCCTCCACGTCGCCCTGTCTCCCGCCATTTCACTGCCCTGCTCCCAGCTGACATCTCCCTCTCTCATATACCTCTCCACTCCATCCCTCCATCTCATCCTTGGTCTCCCCCCCCCTCTCCCCCTCCACCTCGCTCACATTCACTCTCCTCGTCAGTCTCTCACTTTCCATCCTCTCCACATGGCCAAACCACCTCAGTGTGTTTCCCCTAACGCTTCCTATCACATCCACATCCACACCACAACGCTCCTTCACATCCTCATTTGTCATTCTGTCTCTCCATGTGACTCTACATGCTCCACTCAAATAACTCGTTTCCACAGCTCTCACTCTTGACTTGTGACCCTCCAACAACGTCCAAGCTTCACTTCCATACGTTAGAGTTGGTATCACAATACTGTCACGTTGTAACTTTTTCACTTCCATGCTCACTTCCCTTTTTCTTATCACTGCCTTCAAAGAACCAGCAACCTTTCTTCCTTGCTGTACCCTTTCAATCACTTCACCCTCCAAACTTCCATCCTTACTCATCACACTACCCAAGTACTGAAACCTACTCACATTTTCCATTTCCTCATCATCCAGCCTCATTGTACATTCACTGACATCACCTCTCTCGAAGGCCATAACTTTACTCTTCCCTACATTCACCTTTAGATTCCGTTTCTTACACTCTCTCCCAGACTCCTCCACCAAGCCTTGCAGCGGAGAGGTAAAGGTGGAAAAATAAGATAGAAGAAAGACTTTGTATTATTTCTCCCTACTAACAGACAATTTTATTTATTTTTGGAAAGTCTTTAAAGGTAATGAATTAAATAATCCTAGTTCGAAACGTTGCTCCTGGCTGAATAACATGGTCTACAACAGAAACAATAAGCTTACAGTGGCGTTCATGGGTTGAATAATGTAACGTCTTCAGTAAGATGAAGTATTTTATACCTCATTCTAAGCAACTTGAGACGATTTCTTTCATCTTAGGGAACACTTTTCAAACTGGATGAGTTTGATAAAGCCATATTAACCCCTTCACTACTAAAGAACTTCAATTGAGGCCACAAAAACCATATGGTGGTCCCAGGGTGCTAGGGTTAGATCAACCTCATCAGTGTGATGGCGTCATAGACTGTGTGTATATATATATATATATATATATATATATATATATATATATATATATATATATAGATAGATAGATATAGATATAGATAGATAGATAGACCAAACTGAGTGAATTTGCTTGAAACTAGTAATAATAAAACTGAGAGAATACCATCGTCCAGAATGAGTGTTTTCCAGGTTAAAAGTAGAAAATCTAGCAGCAGAAAGAATAAAGTTGATAACCACCATATTAAAGGATGTAGAAAAGACTGTTTTTATTGCTTTGTGTTTGAGTGTTTTCTAAGCTGAATAAAATCGTGTTGCTATAGAAGGATCTTGGCATTATACAGATGGGGGCTTACTTTTTCCCATCATGTAGCGTCCATTCATTGCCTTTTCCCTCTTTCACTCATTCATTCTTGGTATGTTTCTTTTTCTACTCCTCCAGAACTCAGCGCTCTAGAAAGCACTCCTATTCTGACCACGCCTCCCTCTTATATTAGCTTCTTTTCTGGGGGGAAGGGAATTACCTCTTTCATTCACTTACACATGTTCTCTCCATCACGGCAACCTTCCCTCTCCCTTCCTCTCTCACCCCCTCTCTCTCAGGGACACACACACACACACACACACACACACACACACACACACACACACACACACACACACACACACACACACACACACACACACACACACACACACACACACACTCTTACCTCACCACCTTTTTTTCACTCCCTCAATCTCATTCACATGTTCTTTCATTTCCTTTTACACCCTACTTCCCTCATTCAGCCCCACACAGTCATCGCCTCACTCTCACTTTCAGTTTATATTCCTTAAGTGGAGCCAGGGAACGTGACTTTTTTGGCCTAAGTCAGGGTTATGTGTTTACCTAATGTTGGGTGTGGTAATGGTGGTGATGGTGGGGGTTGTGGTAATGCTGGTTGTGGTTGGTGCGGTGTGGTGGTGGTGGTAGTGATGATGGTGTCTGTGGTATTGCTAAGAGAGAGGTTTGTTATGGCTTTTTGGTGTGGTGGTGATGGTACTGCAAGGTTTTGTGCTAATAATCCCTTCAGTATTAACACTTTCCTAACGCTTCAGGTAGGTATCTTTACTGTTTTGTTCAGACTGCCTCCAGACGATTTTCCTCGGCTTAGGAGAGCACCCTAGCAGTGAAAACGTTATTAAAGGCAACATAAGGCTACATTCAACGTCTCCGGTAAGAAAAAATCACTTTGGAAAGCTATGTGTGTTGAGAGAGCATAAATATAGTAAATAAAAGTAATCTTGGTGCAAGGTTTGCTGATAGTTCCTGTGTTTTGGACGGAATTCGAGGTTGAGTGGAGTTGATGTGGCTTGGTAGGAATTCGATGTGGACCGTGGTGGTTGTGGTTTGGTAGGAATTTGAGGTTGATTGCAAGTGACTGATATTGCATGGTAGGAATTCGATGCTGATTGTGGTTGAAGTGCTTTTGTAGGAATCTGATGTAGAATGTTGTCAGTGTGGTTTGGTGGGAATTCGAGAATGACTGTGGTTGATATGATTTGGTAGGAATTCGATGTTGACTGTGGTCAGTGTGGTTTGGTAGGAATTCGAGAATGGTTGTGGTTGATGTGGTTTGGTAGGAATTCGATGTTGACTCTGGTCAGTGTGGTTTGGTAGGAATTCGATGTTGACTGTGGTCAGTGTGGTTTGGTAGGATGTCGAGAATGATTGTGGTTCATGTAGTTTGGTAGGAATTCGATGTTGACTGTGGTCAGTGTGGTTTGGTGGGAATTCAAGAATGATTGTGGTTGATATTGTTTGGTAGGAATTCGATGCTGACGGGTCAGTATGGTTTGGTAGGAAGTCAAGGTTGATTGAGGTTGATATGATTTGGTAGGAATCCGAGGCTAATTGTGCCGATGTGATTTGGTAGGAATTCAGAGTCTTGCTAGTGATGGTGTGGTGTATTAACCCATTCAGTATTAGATCCTTAAGTTCGAGGATGTCAGAATATAATGGTCTGAAACTGTAAGAACTGTAAGAGTATGATTACAAAGGTCAACGTGGCGCAAGAGTTGATGTTTCATTCCTGTGTCTTATCCTGCATGGAAAATATGTGTGACAGTGAAAGTGTTAGGAAAGCTACCCGAAATGGCAGACAATATAGAAAGTGATTTGAAGTGAGGAAACTTATAAGAGTGTTGACAGTGAGGGGGTTAACAAACGTAAATATACGAGTAAAAGCGACTGGTTATACCTTTTTCATTTGGTGAGGTGTAGGATTCCGAAGCTAAGCTATATTACACTGATTTTACTCTAATTTGGCCCAGATTTTGGTCCTCTTGAAGATTAATGCATGTAACGCTGTGGCAGAAAGAGACAAGGCTAATGCTTTACATGCTTTACATAGCACTTCTTTGTTTTTAGCATCTTAATCCATTGCCAATCTGTTTGTGTAACTCAACATTCAAGATGGAGATGCTAGAGAATTTTAGGCCAAGTTAAAATAAAAAAGTATAGTCCAGAACATGATACGAGAATTCGCTAATGAGAGTAGATGGCCGCCCTGAGACTCTGGTGACATTGCAAGATGAAAATCCATATCCGCCTCTTAAGGATTCGAACATGAGTACACCATAATAATGGCCATTCCAACAGTGGTGTTACTTTGGTGGTGATCTTGAGAATGGTTCATTATAGTAGCCGCAGCGAGAAATGAACGCTGTGGTGGGGCAGCCGGTCATCCGGGGATTCCCCCACTGTAGCCATATCCACATGTCACCGACCATAGAGGTAGGATGTCACCGACCATCGGCCACCGCTGCAGCCCCGCTCCATGATCCTTACCCTGTGTCTCTGGCTTTCTCTTTCTCTCTCGGTTTCTATATAAACTGGTGTATTTCCGAAACTAATTATGAAATTATTATGACTTTTGTTCCACACCACCTTTGAGGTAAAAATCAAGGAGAGTTTTCTGTATAAAGGTTTCCCCCCCCCTTGTCTGAGGGCAGGTCAGTTCTGACGAGTGTATAATTATAGGTCAGGCGGAGGTATCGGCAAGGCCGCACTCCCCCGCTCATATGCCACATTTAGGAGGGGGGGGAAACCTTTATACAGAAAACTCTCCTTGATTTTTACCTCAAAGGTGGTGTGGAACAAAAGTCATAATAATTTCATAATTAGTTTCGGAAATACACCAGTTTATATAGAAACCGAGAGAGAAAGAGAAAGACACAGGGTAAGGATCATGGAGCGGGGCTGCAGCGGTGGCCGATGGTCGGTGACATGTAGATATGGCTAGTGTGGGGGAATCCCCGGTCATCCCGGCTGCCCCACCACAGCGTTCGTTTCTCGCTGCGGCTACTATAGTGCAGGTTATGCCAGTGTTTATAGAATCTGTCGTGTTGTGGTGGAACTTGTGATGAGTATGGTTGTGATACCGAACACGGTGGGTCCATCGCTATCATGGTGTCTTTTGTTAGTCATTAATACTGTTACCAGATGACGTAGTATGCCACGCAAAAGTCATCGCCAATGCTGTACATTTAGGTCGTAGAGAGTGGCCCATATCCTGGCTAGTAGATATCCTGAATAATCGCCAGCAAGCCGTATGATTCAGAGGTATCATCTCTACCTCTCAGAACTTAAGTGGTGTCCCTCAAGGCATAAGAATGGGACCATTGTGCTTCCTCATTCTTGCCAAAGACGACACTCAGGACACACAGTAAAGTTGGAAGTACGGTACGTCAACGATATTACTGAAGCCACAACCATCGATGAAACTGAACCCGACTACAGTCTTCTTTAAAATAACCCTGACATTCTTCAGGCCTGGGCATATGACAACCACATTACCATTAATAGCAACAAGTGTTTTCATCCATTTTGACTTGGACATAGCACCTACCCCATCCACGACACTCAGACTCCCAGACCACATCCTGGAAGTAACACACCACCAAACTACTGGGTATCCTCATCGATAACAAACTTCGTTGGGACACCCATACAAACTCAACCGTCGCTATTGCTTCCTACAGACTACACACACTACCCACACTGAAGAAATTTGGAGTCTCAGCCAAGGAACTTACACATCTGTACACCACGTTCATTCTTTACAAGCTGAACCACGCCTCACCATCATCCTTCAACATTACACAAAGAACCAAAATGGATAAAAAGTTCAGAAAGCGCAGTGAGAATCATCTTTGGCTCGAACTTCACCAACTACAATAAATGTCTCACCCAGCTGAACCTGCTGTTCATAGCAGATCTTCATACTCGCAAACTCCAAGATCTCGGTATAAGAATAATATTAGTCAATGGCCCACGCCCTAAACCCTTGCTTCTCCCAGACGGTCCTCGTCCCCGACGAGTTGTTCGTCACCGCAACCTAATGGGCCCTGTCAGAGTCAGAACGGACCGGTACAAACACACCACCAACCCAGCTACATTTAACTTCCAAAATACCTGGATTTTATGACTATATGATTGCCTATCAGCAGATCATTTTCTAACTTTTCTATCTTTAATTAGTTCGTTTTCCACATACGCCTTCAATTACATCTCTACATATTTGTTCACTCTCCATTTTTAATTTGTATTTCTAAGCATATTTTCAGCCTCTGGCCGCTTGTGCCTATCAATAAGCTCATTCATGTATTCATTTATTAACTTTTATTTATTTACCTATCCATTCAAGGTTTTATTCAACTAAGGTGAGGACACTATTGAATGCATTAATGAGGACTATATCTTCGGAAAGTGTATCCTAAGCAGAGTAAAGCAAGAACACTCAGAGAGAGCAAACCTCCCCAAGGCATCAGCGTCCTTATGTTCTTGTTGCTTATGATCCTGACCTTTTCTGTCCATAATTTTCAACACTTGATTTTTTGAGGGTCCTTAGTCATTAATCCAGATGTTAACTCTGAAAACAGTAATACGTCATGGTTAGTCTATTCAGTGAGATGACTTTTTATTATTTAGTTCTTCCTTGCTACCCACAGATAGTTTATTCAGTTTAGGAAGAACTTTTTGTTTTGTAGAGGGTTAGATGTAACCTCCATCAGCTCCTCTAATATGAAAAATTCCTCCAGAGCTGAATATAATCGTCCAGAGGTAGACAGAATAATGAAAAGACATACCGGTAAATATACTTTCATACAGAAGAGATCAGTACCTCTTATCTATCCCCCCGTTGTAACCTATGTATGCTGTAGGATATTTCATGCTAAAATGCAACGTGATTCGCGTTAATTTTCCAGCAGAATACAATTGCATTTAACTTTATAGGTCAAGGCCAGCTCTTTCATTTACGTTAAAGGAGTCGGTGTACACGGAAGTCAACAGTAGGCTAATTGTGTCTCCTGTTTAGGTGTTGCAAGAGAACCTGATACATAAACTTATTGTGTCACTTGATGTAGTGTATTTCCATCTTCGTTCAGAAGGGTAACCTGAATGAATATCAAGAGAAATTGAGTATTTTCATATGATGCAAGAGATGATAATAAATCAACTCTATATGTGTCACTTGGTGTAGTTATATTTTGATCTCTGCATTGACGGGTAACTTATTAATGCTGGGTAAAGAATTTCTCTAGCATATACATGAAGATGCAGTCCGAGGGAAAGGGCTGATCCCTTCTCTAGATCAGTTCCATAAGATGAAAAAAACTGTGTGGCAATAGCGAATGTGAAGTAAAATAAGACGCTCTTGTGCTGACTGGAATAACAAAGACTTGTACATTCTTTTATTACAACAGGTTTTCTTTAACCGAAGTTGACCGACGGTAGCAAAAATGAAATAAACATTTTATTTTACTGAAGGGGAAAAACTGAGATTACGAATTTTTAAACGTGTCGCCAACTTCTGACAGAGCCTAATGAAACTCATGATGTTAGAAAATGCATGTTAAATTGGAGACAGCATGATTAAACTAAACAAGGTTCTCAGAGGAATGAGTTGAAACATACAAACATGCACAGACATATTATTAAACTTTATACTTTAATCAGCTCAGCCCAGACGAATTTGTGTGGACTGGCAACGTTCGGTTAGAAGGGATGAAACTTTAATCAGTCTGCGTGACGAGAAATAATCCGCTGTTGCCGCCGGCCATAGTTTAGTAGCTGATAGTTGTATCCGGGCATGGTGTTCTTAGGTATTGGAAGTAACGTATTACCTATGCGTGCCGCAGGTATTGGAGGAGACCTTTTACCTATGCAACTTACTGAGTTTTACTCGATATGCAGTAGACATTGTAGGATCATTTCCCTGAGCACGTCGACCTTCTTAGCTGGTCATGAACTAAGTCTTGAAGAACATTTTACTTAAACACATGGAAGTTACTGGAGGACCTTTTACCTGAGCACACGGTAGATCTAGGGATCCTTTTTTCCTGAATAAGACACGAATATTTCTAAGAATATTTTTACCTGAGCACACAGTAGGTATTGGAGAACCTGTTTACTTGAGCATGTTAGCCCTTTGACCCAAACATTTGGTTGGTCTTGGAGGTGGCTGGGAGAAGAAGAATTAAAATATACGAAAAGGAATAGAAAAATATCTAACACAAATGACATGAATAAATGTGAAATGTAGTGTCACTGTAAGAAAGTAACCTGTTCACTGTCTTAGTAGTTGGTGTGGATACCTTTCATCCACTTACTTAATATTGTTTAAAATTAATGGAGACTCCTGCAAGAATTTCCCTCCAAGGCCGCATCAGATTGGAGTGCCTTAACCCACTAGACCACCAGGAATCTGTTTGGTGGCGGTACTGTACAGTTACCATCCAGTACAGTAAATGGCTTCTAGGGTTACAGGACCCCCTTTGCTTTATCACTACTGTGAAGTCAAAGGGATGCAGCACCACGGTAAGTGACAGAGTAAAGGGGGTCCTGTAACCCAAGAAGCCATTTACTCTGCTGGATGGTAACTATACAGTACAGCCACAAAATAATTCCTGGCGGTGTAGTGGGTTAAGATACTCCAGTTAGGTGTGGCCTAGGACGGAAATGCTTGGAGGAGTATCCATTATTATTAAACAATATTAAACTCAACCCTGCATCATCTCGGAACATACTTGGGGATTTATTCTCTTGGGATATATCACGAAAAGATCATATTATCTCTAGCAAAATGTTTATCTAAGAGATTAGGTGTGCCAAGCCGACTCCGTGCCTTCTTTATCCTCACACAACTGCTGACTCTACAGGAGTTTTATTCGCCTTTCAGTCTAGTACAGCTCTCGTGTGTGCAAGGGCTCCCCATACACTGCTCTTCTCAACAAGTAGGAGTCAAAGGTTTTCAGCCTCATTAACTTTCCCGTCTCCAACTGGCTCCCTTCAACCTGTCTCTTCGCCGCACTGTTGCATGTTTATCACCTTTTTATATCGCCACTTCAATGGTCACTGTTCTTCTGAACTGTCTGCTTGCATCCCTCCTCCATTGCGGCGAACGTGCAGCACCCGTCTGGCAGGAAACTTTCATCTTTATTCTGTCCAGCTTTCAGTGCATGAGCTGACCGTTACTCCCAGTCCATCATGTATGCATCAAGTCATTTCTGGAACTGTTTTTTTTTTTTTTTTTTTTTACTGTATTCCCTTCTGCCTACGACTTTCATTCTTTTAAATGCAATGTGCCCAGGCATATCTGGGTGAGCAGATCTTGCATTTGGCTCTGTTTTCTTTCTTTATTCATTTATTTGATTTTCCGGGGGAACAATCTTGAGAGCTTCATCCTTTGATTTCTTTTTCCTTGCAGTAGAATAAAAAATACAGCCAACAGAAGATACCATGATTTATTTTTCCTTTGGTCCGACTCTAAACATAGGCTTCATAACCTGATCACAAGGTCCAATAGTCCTTTTACATGCCGTACACCCCCACATGTCGCCGGTCTAGTGGGTTAAGGCACTCCGACATGATGCGGCCCTGAAAGGATTTAAGTCGACGGGAAGGTTGTGGTTTGTTGCTCATATAATGCCACGGTCAGTCTTGTCAAAGTTATGGACTGCATTGCTTAGCCCTGGATCCCTACACCTCTGCTGGGGCCGTGAAAGTGTTATGTCATAAAAAATATCAATGTCTCATAAACTTTTTCCATCAGTAAACACGCAGAAATGTAGTGCATCGTAAAAGAGTTATTGCAGACATTGTGCTCTTTGTCATTCACGTTATTACCTGCGTCGATGCAGACAGGCCAATAAGTGGTACTCCTGGGGAATCCTTTTTTCTTTCTTTCTTTCTTTCTAGGAATGTTCGAATATCTGCTCTTGGAGAGCTCTGAGCGATTTTGTTAAGAAATGCAAAGTTGCTCAGCTTGAAAATTTAGTTGGTTAAACATGTCAACAGCTGCGTCAGCTGAACATGTCAGCTGGTGCGTCAGCTGACGCAACAGCTGACTCTTAGGTGAATTTCAGTTTTGGCAATTGGAGGCCATTTAGACGACTTATGAAATACAAAGTTGCCCAGCTTGAAATTTTGAGCTAATATGACATGTCAGCTGTTGCATGGCTACAATAGTTTAGCCGCAGGTTTATGAAGATATTGTCTTCTTGGAGTTATAAATACTTGAGCAATTTTATTTTGTTGTGAAGTTAAAAAATTAAAGACATTATCAGTATGATATTTATAGTGCTTTGGCTTATGTCTGCACACTGGACGTTTTCAAGCCTATAAGTTTGACGATGGTTTGCTCACACCCAGTACAAACTAGTCAGCCCCGCAGTAGTAAAGTCCCCATCTCCAGGATGATCTACTTTGCCTCCTCAGCTGCTTTGAGAAAATAATGTACCGTCATGGTCAGTATCTCTGGAATATATGTTACTGCAATTTTATTTCAGCATGCTATTGTTATGTAACTAATGTCTTGCTCCAGAGATATAAACTGTTCTCAGCCAATGGTAATTTCCAGTACATTCATAATAAGGCCACTCATAACGCATTTTAGCTGATATAGGTAGTGTAGTGCAGAGTCTTAACGTTTTAAGGGTGACAGTACATGTTCGTATTTGGTTGGACGCAAATTCATGGAGTAGCCTAGCCTGCGACTTACGGTTAATGGAGCTGGCTGCGATCCACAAACAATTTTATAATCAATTCCGATCGTAACAACAATGTTATTTTACAAAAAGGATGAGGAAAGAGGCGTAGAGAATATTTCCATGTCACTTGTACGTCATGGGGACAAAATTCGACTACGATAGTCTCTCGATCCTATAATTATAAGTTTCTGTATCTCGGGCCCAGACTTTTCTCCACGTTGAGGACACAACCTCAGCCATCTTTCACTACACAGCCCTACTGTAAGTCTGTTAACCAGCCTACATTTGTCGGGACGTGTTAAATACTAGATGATTTGTAAGCAGATATGGGTATGAATATCATCAATGAGGGCAATGATTAATTTTGACTTTTCATTATTCCATTTACTTTAATAACGTTGGTAACTGCTTGAAAACATGTTTAATGGTCCCTTTCTGCGGCACATGGCCTCGGGTTGCAGAGCCTTACAGTTTCCTGCTTTTCCTCATGCAGAGGATATCTTTTTGGCTGTTAATTTTTGCCGTAATAATCTTGGTATTCATTTTCAAAGATGCCCTTGCACTGTAGTACAGTAACGCCACGTACCCAGTAAATTTCTGCTAAATATGCACAGCATATCAACTGGGAAACCAGCATAATACACTTCAGCAGGTTCGCTATAAATTATATCATGTATTAAAAAAAAAAAAAAAACGATATTCTGGCTGTACTCATAGTGAAATTCATTTTCAGACATTTTGAGTAGCATTAGCCTACGTAAAAATTATGAGTAGCCCATAGAAGAAGAGAAACCATTCTTTAGCGAATGAAATATTTTACAATAGCAAGAAGAGAATAGCAGATTTTTCTGTCGTTGTTAGGAGGTTACTGATCAAGTTTCTACAATTTTTTTTTTTTTTTTTTTTTTTTTTTTTTTTCCCCTGTTGTACTAATATAGAATTCATACGTTCTTTTCTCCCGTAGGGTAGTGCTTGAGGTATGTTTTACTGAATGGTATTTTGGTGATAGAAAATACTTCGGCTGTATACGGTAACACTCCTTTTTCCACTTCGGTGATGACGGTGACAATGACTGGCTTTGGTAATGATTAGGGAAAAATGACGGATGATGTTCGCAATTTCACGACCCGTTGCCTAACTTGGTTTTTCTCCTCCTTTAACACAGTGGTGGTGGTCCTTCTCATGCTTCGCTGGTGACGTTTAGTGTGATGATAGAGAGTGGTGGGAGTGTGGGTATCTTCTTAACCTGACCCATACATGCCCCACACACCTCCACACTTTACTGCACGCCTCCACACACTCACTCCATAGCACCAAAAACCCACCACACACCACCGTACACCTGCACGACACCTCTACACACTCGCCCCACACTTCTACACACCTGCCTTACGCCTCCACACCGTCTCCCCCCTCTTACCTCTTCACACCTGCTGCACACTATTACTCAGCCACCTAACACCTTCACACCTGATCCACGCATACCCACCATACACCTTTACAAACCCTCCACGGCCACTCACGCACCCACACACAACCAGAGCACATATGCCACATTTCCGCCGTCAGTATGGCAGCTGCAGAAGGTCAGATGGCTTAAAATTCGGTGGCGCCTGGACTCAATCGATCCCCTGGAGTTCGTGGTGTTCAGGTGTGTTGGCTGTACTCTGTAGAGTTGGGGACAAGAGTTACCCAAATATTTCACCTCTCCTGCTCCTCATTGCCCTGTGGTGTTTAATATTTCAAAGCTGAGAGACGTCTCGTATATTCCTCTCTGTGTAGAGGTTTCTTCTTGATAAGGTACATCAGAGAGAAGAGTGAGGGACATGCCCTGAGTGTGCAGTAGATGGAGTGGAATACTGAGAAACTCTTGTCCCGTACTGTACCTGTTGCACCTTTGACATTTTCCTTCCTCGTGTCGCTTTTGTTCGCTTCGTCACATATATCATAAAATGCAGTATGTTGGGGGGGGATGTATGTTTGTGAATAATAAAGATATATAGATTTATTACCAACATCAAAGCTTTGCTTTTGTTTTTAATGGTCTTTTGTTGTCTGTTACATACCTCAGCTATGTAGTATATCTGCGTGGGTGATGTATGCCAGCGTGTAGCCTAACATGTAAAATAATGTTAGTTTTAGCAATGAAATCGAATGATGGATTTGTTTGCCAGTAAATTTTTTTCTTTCTTCAGATGAATCAATAGATGTAGTAAGTTGAAGGGTGAGGTATGTTTGCTATGAATAAATGAAAATGTCGGTCCAGTTACCACTGTCATACCTCAATAAATACATCAAATATCGCTGATATATCCGCGAACAAAAAGGAAAATATTATCAGGTTCAGTGCTAACATCGATAGTTTTTTTTTTAATGCGTGGAAGAAGGAACCAAAGGCCATGAGCCCGCAATAAGAGTTCCCTCCAAGAGAAAAACAAAATACAAGAGAGAGCCAAATTCAAGATCCATTCATTTCGAGATGCCTGGACACACTGCGTTTGAAAGACTGGAGGTCATAGGCAGCAGGAGATACAGACAGAGGGAGACAGTTCCAGAGTTGACCTGTTGCATAAATGAAGGACTGGGAGTAACGGTTAACTCTTGCATTAGAGAGTTGGACAGAAAAGGGATGAGAGTTTGCTGCTAGACGGGTGCTACGCGCCCGTCGTAGAGGTGGAGGAATGCATGCAAACAGTTCAGAGGAGCAGTGACCATTAAAGTAGCGACAGCAAAGAGATAAAGATGCAACAGTAGGGCGAAGAGACAGAGGTTGAAGGAAGTCAGTAAGAGGAGGAAAGTTAATGAGACGAAAAGCTTTTGACTCCACCCTATTGAGAAGAGCTTTATGTGGGGAGCCTCCCCACACATGAGAGTTGTACTCCACACAGGGGCGGATAAAACCCCTGTATAGAGTCAACAATTGTGCAGGGGTAAAGAAAGAACGGAGTCAGCTTAGCACACCCAATCTCTTGGAAGCAGATTTTACAAGAGTTGTAATATGATCTTTCCAAGATAAGTCCCGAGTAAATGAAACCCCATGCATGTTCAAGGATGATGCAGGATTAAGCTGATTATTATTAAACATTAGTGGGTATACCTGTGGAAGATTTTGACGGATTGATAGGTGTAAGAACTGAGTCTTAGATGCATGAAAAACAACCATATTATTTTTACCCCAGTCAGAGATACGAGCCAGGTCAGACATTAGGAGTGCCATAGCCTCATCCCTTGTTTGTTGAAGTAACTGCTGATATGGGTGTTGCGGGAACCGAATGGAAAGGTGAAGGGTGGAGTCATCAGCGTATGAGTGGATAGGGTTAGATGTACAGCTTAGAAGGTCATTGATGAATAAAAGGAAGAGAGTTGGTGATAGGACAGAGCCCTGAGGAACACCACTGTTGATAGATCTAGGAGAAGAACAATGGCTGACTACAACAGCGGCTATAGAACGACCAGAAAGGAAGCTAGAGGTGAAGGCACAGATACCGCAAGAGGACAATTTGGAAATTAAAGATTTATGCCAGACTCGATCGAAAGCTTTTGAGATGTCAAGTGCAATGGCAAAGCTTTCGCCAAAATCCCGAAAGGAGGATGACCAGGAGTCTGAAAGGTAGGTGAGAAGATCGCCAGTGGAGCGTCCCTGACGGAACCCATACTGACGATCAGAAAGAAGGTTGTGGTAGGAAAGATGCCTTTAAATTTTTTGTTGAGAATTGACTCGAAAACTTTTGAAATACTTTCTTTTCCAGTAAATCTTTGTTGCTCCGCACGTATATCAGCAAATGCAGTAAATTCAGTATGGGGGCGAGGAATGTTCGGGAATAAAGGACGAAAAAATCT